>NW_024097608.1:0-165000 GCF_016545835.1 Crotalus tigris
AAGTCATCCATCTGAAATGGGTGATTATCAGTGAGAAATAGTGTGTGCTGTGTGTGTATGCCAAGGTGGAAAAGGACTTTCATGGGATCATCCCATCAAAGATAAATAAGGAAAGTCTTCTGGTTATGCATTATAGAAGACAAGTGAAAAAAATCAGCATATTTGAATTAAAATTGTGGTTCTCATTTGGACATATACAACCCCGAAACAGGATTGTGTTTTCCTCCTTCCAGTCTTTTAAGTCTTTTTTGATTACGTGCTATCAGGTGGTTGTTTTAGTTTTATAAAGGAGGGAAAATTATCAGGTATATGACTGAAGAAATAAACATATTAACCAAATTAGACTTGTGGTTGATCACAACAGGAGTCACCATGTCATGTTGTTGCTTAAAGGTAAATTCAGGTTTAGTTTCCAATTCCAAATCAATAGTAAATAATAGTTTCACTATATTCTGCATTGGTCACAACCTACTTCAGTACTGAGACCTATTTCATATACTGTGTCTAGCACATCATATTAAAAAGGGATTAGACAAATTGATCCAGATCCAGAGAAGACTGTAAGGCTGATCAGGAGACTAGAACTTAAGTTTTACAAAGAAAGAATGAAGGAGATGAGCATGTTTGGCTTGAAAAGAGAAGACTGAGAAGGATGCGGTAGAACTCTTCAAATACTTCAAAGGATGTTATTCAGAGCTCTCTCTCTCTCTCTCTCTCTCCCTCTCCACAATCTATTTATCCATAATAATCACAGGGACAGAAAAGGAAAAAAAAAATTCCGAAAGAAGAGAGAAGGTGGCATAGAATATTGTTGTGCTACTGATAACCAGTATCTCCCTTTGCCTCCTGGAAATGCAGGACCTTCTCCCTAGATGAATTAGTAGGTTGGGATGATTCAGGTTTGGTCAGATAGTCCTGTAGTAATCAGATACCAAGCTGGTATGGACATATTCATAAGGAAGCAAATTCTTACGTTATAAGGAAACAAATTCCAGGTGAATGGTAGAAAAAGTAAATCTTTTCACTATAATGGAGAAGCTTGCAGCTGATAATTGGCACAATGGTTTCCTGAACTTTTATTCGACTGGGAATCAAAATATTTCTCAGGAGCTTGGTTGCAAATTATTAAAACTTCCTGCAGTGGCTCAAATAGTCCCTTCCAACTCTGCGGTTACATTTACGCAATGCACTTCTCATTATCCTCTGTCTTCATTCACACAATACTTTGAATCATAAATCTTAAATGAGTTAGGCTCACAACACTAGGGCCAGGTGTGGGTGTGGGTGAACAGCCAAGTTTAAAACTAACCAAACCTAGCTGGTCGTACAAATGAAGCCACTAAGTTGTTCAACTGATTTGTTTCTATGAATCTATTTGTTTAGTTTTAATGTATAGAAATGAAATGATACAAATTTACTTACTTTCTGCAGTGAGCTGCAAAGGCCAAATGGCCTAGAAAAAGTTACACATAATTCTTGCAAACTGCAATTACCAGTATTAACACTTCCTGGACTATAACAGGTGGTGCTTGGGCTGATGGATTGCTCCTCCCCGTAGAAGTGGACGGTGTAGTGCGATAAGAAAGGAGGAAGTCAGCCAACCTGTGATGCCAGTCTCCATAGGTAATTTTCTTCAAGGCGTCCTTGGTGATGCGAACCATGCGTTCAGCCATACCGTTGGTGGATGGGTGGAAAGGTGCAGAGGTGGCATGACGAATCATGTTAGCCTGTAAGAAAGCTTGGAATTCGGAAGAAGTGAATTGAGGGCCATTGTCAGACACGATGACATCTGGAAGCCCGTGTGCAGCAAAAATCCCCCTCAGTACTTGAATAGTCTTTGCAGCGGTGGTGGAAGATACAGGTACAACCTCAAGCCATTTTGAATGGCTGTCAACTAGGACCAAGAAGAATTGACCCTGAAAGGGCCCAGTGTAGTCAATGTGCACCCTAGACCATGGAGACTGTGTTTCCTCCCATCTATGTACAGGAGCTTGTGGCATTTCGGGGCGCGAGCGTTGGCAAAGGTGGCATGCGTGCACCTTAGCTTCAATGTCACTATCTAACCCAGGCCACCACAAATGGCTGCGCGCGAGCGCCTTCATGCGTACAATGCCAGGATAACCCTCGTGGAGGGAACCTAAGACCTTAGTCCTCATTGATGTAGGAATAACAACTCTGCTTCCCCAAAGCAGACAACCCTGGAAGGTGGACAACTCATTCCTTTTAGACCAGAAACTCTGAACCTCAGTGCCAGGACAGCTCTCTGGCCATCCAGATAAAACCCAAGAAAGGACACGTGAAAGTGTGTGATCTGTGCCTGATTCAGCGGCTACATCTCTGGCATTCAAAGGAGACTTGGGCAAGGCCTGAATGGAGAGAAGATTGATAGCTGGAGCAGGGTCAGCTTCTATTACCGGCAGGGGTAACCTACTGAGGCCATCAGCATGGCCCATTTCCCTCCCAGGTTTATGAAGTAGGGAGAAATCATAGGCAGAAAGAAAGATAGACTATCTTAGCATTCTGGGGGAGATGATTTGGGGAGTTTGCTTACGTGTGGTAAACAGTCCCAACAAAGGCTTATGGTCAGTGAAGACCGTGAAATGCCTGCCATATAAAAAATCATGGATTTTTTTAATTCCAGCAACCACAGCTAAAGCCTCCCTGTCTATTTGAGCATAATTACGCTCAGCAGAAGACAAGGTTCTGGAGTAGTATGCAACAGGAACCTGAGTTCCATCTGCCCTGAGGTGGCTTAGTACAGCTCCTACCCCATAAGGAGAAGCATCACAAGTGATGCACACAGGAAGGGATTCATTGAAATGTGCGAGTACACTGTTAGAAGTGAGTAAGGCCTTGACCTCATTGAAACTTGCCTCATGTTTTTGTGACCACTGCCACACTGCCTGTTTGTCTAATAGCCTGTGAAGAGGCTCAGCTACACTAGCTTTATGTGGAAGAAAGGAATTGTAAAAATTCAGAAGGCCCAGGAAGCATGCATAATAGCTTTCAGTTTGGATTCAGCAGGGTGAATCCCAGTAGCATCAATTTTGAATCCCAAAAAATCAGTAGAAGGCACCCCAATTTTACATTTGTCCTTCTTAAGCTTGAGGCCCGTTTCCCTGAACCTTAACAGGACAGCCCTTAATCTCTCAGCTAAATTGTGTGTAGAATCTCCTGCAATTAAGACATCATCAAAATAGGGGCAAACCCCTGGTATACCCCGTAGTGTGTTTTCCATTACGCTTTGGAAAATTCCAGAAGCGACATTTACTCCAAATTGTAGCCTCTTCACCTTGAAGGCCCCTCTGTGGGTCACAATGGTCTGCGCTACAGCAGTATCATCATCAACAGGCAGCTGTTGACATGCCTGAGCTAGGTCAAGCTTTGTAAAAATGCGCCCCCCCCCCTTGAGGGAGGCCAGAATATGATTGACCACAGGAACAGGATAGGCATGTTGCTGCAATGCCTTATTCAGAGTGCATTTGTAATCAGCACAGATGCGAATGTCCCCATTTGCCTTGAGAGGCGTGACAATGGGGGTTTCCCAGGGACTGGAGTCAACAGGTTCTAGAATCCTTGCTGAATCAGTTTGTCCAACTCAGTGTCAATTTTACCTTTTAAAGCAAAAGGGACCCTTCTTGCTTTAATTCTAATGGGAGTGACAGTGGGGTCTAGTTTTAATGACACAGGGGGTCCTTTATGTGTGCCCAGCTGGGGGCTGAAGACATCTGCAAATTCTTTGCAGACTTCTTGTAGGTCAAGTGTTTGCAGACTATTGAGCCCTGTGACGTGTATTCCCAAGGCCTCAAACCAATCGAGTCCTATGAGACTCGTTCGTTCACCCCCTACTACTATTAGATCTAGTGGACCTTCAAAATCCTTATACTGTACGTTAAGGGTGGCCTCCCCCTTAACACACACTCTGGAGTTTTGAAAGTCTGTTAACACAATGTCAGAAGGCCTCAGCTTGGCCTGAGTTCCACTACCGGAACAAATCTTCCTAAACGTTTGCATGGAAATGATTGAAAGGGCAGACCCCGTATCCAGTTCCATAGCCAATGGAACCCCTTGTAGCTTCACCTTAAGTGACAGCTTTTTCTTAATGGGCTTGTGTGTGCCTGTCCTATAGATGCTTCTTCGCGAAGCGCAAAACCCCACCCTGTTTTGGCTGGGAACCCTGGTACCTTTCAGGCGCAATTCTTCCTGAGGTTGTACCTTCTGACGGCCCAGACACACAGCTGCAATGTGTCCTTGTTTTCCGCACGCCCTGCAGATAGCGGAGCAGAACTTGCAGTCGGTTCTCTTGTGGCGACCTCCACAACCGATGCACTTGGGGAGAGCTGAAAAGCTTCCTTTTTGTTTTCCTTCCTTTGTGGGGTGGAGACGGTCCACTTCCTCATCAGGATCCTCCTCAGAGTTCCTTTGGACTTCTTCCTGGTGCACGGACGCAGCATCTGGACTGTTTCTGATCGGCCGCATGTTCTTGATGGCGCCGCCCGCTGCTTCTTCTGCGGTGACCTCTCTCAAGGCATCTTGGAATGACAAGTCCTCCTTGGCAAAAAGTCTCTGTTGTAATTCTCTATGCCTTAGTCCGCATACAAATCTGTCCCTCAGTCGTTCTTCGAGGTCTTTGAACTCGCAATGTTTGGCGGCTTTCCTCAACGCGGCGATGTACTCCTTGGCCGATTCTCCGGGTCGTTGATCCCTCTGCTCGAAGGTGTGGCGCCACGCGATGACGGATATCTTGGGCTGGAAGTGCTCCTTCAGTAGCTTTTTTAGATCTGCGTAGCTGACAGACTCTAGAGGGACAGGTGCTGCAAGGTTCTCGGCGATTTCGAATGCGTCTTGACCGCAAACGCACAGCAGGGTGGCAGCCTTTAAACTATCTTTCCGTACTTGATTTACCTTGAGGTAGTTTTCCACCCTGGCTACGTAGGACTCCCACCTCTCTGGATGTGAGACATCGAATTCCGAAAGCCTTCCAATTTTTGCCATTTTTGTAGAAGGAAGGGTCTATCAGCCAGCCTACCCCCGAATGCACGCTGGATTGGCGGGTAGCTGCTGAGTCAACACCGTTCCTGCCGCTCAGGACTCACTTGGGTAAGCTTACACCTTTTCGATTGATGTAAGGCATCCCACCTTCGCCGCCAGTGTTGCGTCCTTCGCGAAATGGCAAGACACGAGAAGCAGTTGTAGTTCTCAAGACTTCTTTATTCTTAGTTCAGCTTACAGTTGGAAGACGCCGGCAACACCCAAAACTCTTGGCCTCTTATATAGGCCATTCCCGGGTCAATCTGCAACTTTTGGCATGCCAGCACTTGCGCATGCACACAAGTACTGGCGACAGCCTGTCTGGTCCCGGGCAACTTGCACCTGTCCGGGACCGTTTGCAATGCCCCGAGCCTGCTTGCACAGGCTCAGGACATAACATTAACCATTCTAACTATCATGATTTTAGTTCACCACTAACTTGTATTTCATTCCCAAAATTTGTCAGTTTCTGCTTGATGAGAATTGCCTCATGTCCATCTTTATTTCAGAGCTCTCTGATTATAGAATGCAAAATGACAGGAAGAATATATTGTTCCTATTTTAATATGCTACTGTTATATACTAGAGGATTTTGTTTAAACTTGTCCCGCCATATGGTTGTTAAATAGGATCTGTGTATCATCTGTAATGCTCTCAAAATCCCAAAATCGAAACAGTTTGCTGTTCTTGTGTCAGTTGCACTATTTGCTTGGAGGAAAATGCCTTTGATTAAATTGAACCTAATTCCAACTTAGGTGGGAGAGAAACCAACACTTTAGAGCTGCACAAACTAAATTCTGTCCTCTAAATTTAAACTCACAAAAATATGTGTACACACACACACACAAAACCACAATCCCTTCCCTTCCCTTATCCATTCCAAATGGTTAAAGCCTGTGAAAGCCCTTTGGTTTACACAAAGGGAGTGTTACAGTTTGTAAGCCAGTTGTGTTGAAGATGGATTCAATAGTTGTAGTTACTTTTATTCTTGGCCAAGAAAACTGCATCAATCATCATTTTTTTTCCATATAACTTGTAAATTCAGGGCATTGTTTGGAACAGGCAGGAGGGACTTTTCCTCTTTGTCAGACCACATGTAATTCTTGGGAGCAACTGTACTTCTGGACAATTCAGTGATATTAACCAATGAATAATCCAAAGATATTGGCTTCTCTTTGGTGTGTTTTCCTTATTTTAATTTAAAAAGCATGAGCTTTCTACCTGATTTGAGATATCAGATTGATAATGAATATTTTAATATTTGGCTACATTTTGTAGTTTAACACTCTTTTTTTAATGATTGTATGTGTGCTTGCTTTATTTAAATGTATGTGTACATAATTTAGAGTTGCTTCAGCAGTTGAAAAAGTTTATGTGCTGATTGAATAAATAAATTGCATGATTACTGTAAACATAAAAAGTGATTACAGTATTACAGTAGTTGTTTTAGAGATTAAGACATGACATACTACATTTAATGTATACCTCAAAGTCATGTTTAAATAGATTATAAAAATTAAACCCTCAGCACAACTCTCTACCTCCAATTTCCATTATGTGTACTAATAAGCAATTGAAATTATCCCCTGGACTGCAATTAGGGATTGGAAGAAGCATTCCTATTAGAGCTGATGAGCATTTTGTTCTTCTTCTGTTCTTCCATCTTGTCTTCCTTCTAACTTCTCCCCATAATTAAAACTAATTAATAGTTTTTATTGCTGATAAACTACTTCCATTGAAAAGAATTGTTTTAAAGTGCATATTCTCTGTAGTATTTAATTAATGATAGTTTCCTGTTTCACAGTTATTCAGGGAACATTTGATTGATGGTGATGAAGTCATCACAAGATGGATATGCTATCTAGAACAGCTATTTAATATATGAACTAGGCATTCTCTAGCACTGGAGATGGATAATCCACTAATGGGTTAACTTAATCCTCCTGCCCAATCAGATCAAGTCAGCCAAACTTGCCATGCCTGTCCTGGGCCTGTTTCCCCAGTTTTCGACTTGATCTTGCCCAGAACAGACGTGCAGGTTTGGCTCACAGACAGTGGATTATCCATTAGATTTTAAATTTACTAAACTTCCTTGACTTTTAGTCTCTGGAGCAGCGCTGGGACCAGCGCTCCTCTAGAGGACCATTTCCTACTGATTCCCATTGGGAATCAGTTTTTTCCAAACGGAGGACTCCGTTTTTTGTTCCAAATTACCCCCCATACCCTCTTCGCTTGGGAAAGGGGATTTTCTTCCATCCTTTCTCCCTTCCAGCACAGCGCCCTTCCAAACTCCCCCCCATTCCCACCAACTCTCCTCTGGCGTTGGAGCTTGCGGCTGCAGCTCCGACGGCCTTAAAGAGCCTGGCTCGGCTCGCGGAGGCCACAGGGGCCTCGGATTGTGTCGTCACGTTTTTGGCCATTCCGGTGACTGCGAACTCGATCTAAACGTCGACGATCAGCTGGGGAGGGCGTTTTTGGCCCTGTTTCCCCCTGAGAAGGATGTAACAGGCCGGGTGAATCCTACCCGTTGCAGAGCCAGAGGGGGTGATCGACTGAGTTGCGGCCCCCATTTTGCAACCGCGTGGTCCCTAGCCTTGCTGACTGCAAGGGAAGGTGGGGGGTGAAGTGGAAAAAAGACCTTTCCACCCAGTTCGGCAGCGATTAGGTCTGTAGCGGCGCTTTCTTTCTCAGACCTGGGAGTTTTCATCTGCCTTATTGAAGGCCTGATCTACACAGGGGCCCAGCTGTCCGTGACCACCATCTTGGAGGCTTCGGCCTCCCGCCAAGGCCGCCATTCTTGCAGCAGTCTTGTGCTCCAATTAAGGCCTCACTGAGGCTTCCTTGGCAAAGGGCCCTTCCTGTGTTGTAGCAGCCAGATTTGTCTGGGGGGGGGGAGTTCTCTCAGGTCACCCTTGGAGATTTCCCTTGTGGCATTTGGAATTTCCTCTTATCCTTGGCATAGGCCCAAGAGTTTTACTGGGCCTTCTGGTGTCTCAAGTCCTGGTCACCTTTGGCTTGCTGATCTCTACAGTAGTTCCTAGCCTCTGACACTGTACTGTTGCCACCCTTTATATTGCTGGCAACACAGCAAGCCTCACTAGCAGGCCACAGTCCACTTCAGGTGGAAGCAATAATGGCTGCAAGTGGAACTGGTTTTTTGGATACCACTGGTTCAGTGGCTGGGGGGGTAGGGAAACCTATTTTCAGCATTTCTCCTATACCCTTATCAGCCAATTGATCCCTCTCGCGCACCTGAAGATTTTATAACAGCATGTGGGATAACACGGCTTCCCAATCCAGAGCTGCCCCCCTCCTTCTTCAGGCTGGAAAAGGAACAGATCTCCTACACAAGAGGCCGCTGGTAGGATCGCAGCCAAGGTCAAACCCAAGGCTGCCTTTGGGGGAAAATCTCTAAATTGGCTGAAAAACAAGCCAGCAGGAGACACAGGCATTGGAAAAAGAGTTTTCAAAGGCTCAAAAACAGGCCAGAGTTGAGACTACTCAGACTGAGTCCACCTTTTTTGATCTGCCTCTAGGTCTTTCTTCTTCTCCTCAGGAAGTCTGTGCACCGGCAGAACCGTCAACCTCTTATGGCCAAGCCGATGTGGTACCTGAGGCACATACCTTCAGGTCTCCCTCTACCCCACGGGCCCTGCAGGCCCCGGAGGCCACCTTTACGCCTACGGCTGCGGGGCTTAGAGGGGAAGAGTTCACCCTCCCATCCTTGGATGATAGAATCCAGGCCCTGGTGGCTCAGGCAGTGGAGCAGGCCCTTGCCGTCAGGACTCCATCGTTGCCCAGAGAGGAATCTTTGCTTTCCCTTCCTCTCTTACGTACAGTACATCACAGTTCTTGTGACCCTCTTTCCCCCTCCCATTCTTCCTTTAGCGGGGTCTCATTGACCCCAGAGCAGGATCAGGTGCTTGACACCTTGTGGTCAGAAGAGGAGGAACCGGCACCGGATCTGCCCCCATTCGGAGGGCTATTTAATCCATCTCTTTTTCTTCCCCTGCTTCGCAAGGTTAGCTCGGTTGCACACGAGGGACCTAGCCGATCTGCCCCAACGGCTTCCACAACGGATCCAGAGGTGGACCCCATCTTCATTGAACCAGTAGTCACTCAACACCATGTTCCATGTCCAGCCTTGTTCCTCAACGCAGTTAAGAAACAATGGGCTTCCCCAGGTATCTTCCCCCTTCCAGGTGGAAATGATAAGAAGTTGTTTAGCGGGGTCTCAGAATTAGATGAGGCACTGAATGTTCCCACGGTGGATGAGCCCCTGTCTCACCTGTTCTCCCCTTCCACTATTTCAAGGGATATGGCAGAGGCCATTAAATCTGAGGAACGCAGATTGGAAATGGCCTTTAGAAGGTCACACCAGGCGGCAGTGTGGTCTATCAGGGCGTCCACTTCAGCCTCCTTCTTTACGAGGTCCGCCCTCATCTGGCTTCGTCAGTTACAGGCCAGGATCCCCTCGGACGATGTCCGCATACATCAGGACCTGAGCAAATTAGTGGCCATGATGGAATATGCTTCCGATGCGACTTTACACGCTGCTCGGTTTTCCTCCAGATCCTTGGCGTCCAACATGACAGCCCGCCGCATACTATGGCTAAGACAATGGCAGGCAGACACCAAGTCCAAGTGGCATCTGGCAGCAGCCCCATACCAGGGTAGTAAATTGTTTGGGGATGCCTTAGCCCCATTTCTGTCAGAGAACAAGGATAAAAAGAAGATTCTGGCCCATCTTACTAAACGGTCCGATAGACGGTTTACCCTTTACAATTGTAGACAGTTCTTTTGGTCTGCTACCACTTCTCCAACCACACAACCTTCTTGGTCCTTCACTCTCAGGCAGGACTGTCCGGCTGACAGACCGGCCCCACGGCCCAGGCAGCAATTCCAGTCCACCTGCACTTACAGGCTCTACAATTCCCCCTCCCCACCTATCTCCCCCTCCCACCTATCTCCCCCTCCCAATCAATGCTTTTTTAAATTGCGCTGCATAGCAGCATTTAGGAGCAGCAGCAGTGGGGTCGTCCCTTCTGCAGGAAGTGACCCCCCAATGGATCCTCCCATAGGGGGAAGGCTTTCCTTCTTCGTCACTCAATGGGAGGTCACCACCACAGACGCCTGGGTCCTGGACACCATCTATCACGGCTTGTCTCTGGAATTCATTTCCAGTCCACCAAGACGGTTCATTACTTGTTCCCAATCAAAAAAGTCTCTAAGGAGAGGTCTCATGCAGAAGGCCATCTGTCACTTACTAGACATTAGAGCCATAGAACCGGTGCCTATGGCTCAACGGGGGCGCAGATTCTACTCCATCCTCTTTGTAGTCCCCAAGACCTTGGGAGGATGGAGGGCAATCTTATACCTAAAATGCCTGAACCTTTATCTGGCATACAGAAGGTTCAAGATGCAGACATTTCAGTCCATCCTAGGCAGCATCCAAAAGGGGGACTTTCTCACTTCAGTGGACCTCATAGAGGCATACCTCCACATTCCCATCATCCCCGGCCATCGCCAGTTTCTCAGGTTCAGCTACATGGGGCATCATTACCAGTACAGGGCACTTCCATTTGGCCTGTCGTCGGCCCAAGGGTCTTTTCCAAGGTCCTGGCGGTTCTTGCGGCACACCTGAGATTGATGCCGGTTTGGGTGCAATGCTACCTGGACGACATCTTAATACAGTCATCCTCCCCGCTGGGGGCTCTGACAGATCTGAGATGGTGATCGGAGTCCTACAGAGTCACAGCTTTTCGGTCAATTTCAAAAAAAGTCAGACAGTCCCATCGACCAGATTGCTCCACCTAGGGGCCATCATAGACATGACAGAGTGTCAGGTTTATCTGTCCCAGGAACACAGGGACAGTATACGGGACCTGGTTCTCAATGTCTGCAGAGAAAAAAACTCTTTCTCCTTCCTCTTTTTCCCGGCTCCTGGGAAAGATGATATTGTGTATCTCGATTGTTCCCTGGACCAGGCTTCACTCGCAGTCCCTTCAGTGGTTTCTTCTCCCCTATGAGAAGCAGGGAACAAGCACTTCCACCCGAGAGGTAAGGATCCCACCACACATCCTACGTTTCCTCAGATTTCCTTTCCAGCCATGACCAGAGGGTCTCTTTTCAAGGAGCCTGGTTGGCTCATGATCACGACGGACGCCAGCCTGTTCGGTTGGGGAGCACACTATCAGTCTCAATGGGCCCAAGGATGGTGGTCTTGGTCGGACCTGAGACACAATATCAACTGTCTGGAACTCAGGGCCATACATCTAGCCCTTTGCTACTTTTGCCACAACATAGTGAAACAACATGTGCTCGTCCTTATGGACAACGTGGCGGCAAAGGCCCACATGAATCGGCAGGGGGGCACCCAGTCCCGTGCGCTCCTGTCCGAGGCCCAGCAGCTAGGCTCCTGGGCAGAGACCAACCTCGTCTCGCTCAGGGCGGACCACATCTCGGGAGAGGCAAACAAGAGGGCAGACTTCCTGAGCAAGTCAACCATGGACCACTTGGAATGGCGTCTACACCCGATGCTATTCAGGGAAATCACCCACAGATTCGGTCTTCCCATCATAGATCTGTTTACCTCCAAGACAAACGCGCAACTCTCATGGTTCCTTTTGCGTTTTCCAGTTCAGGGGGCAGAGGGAGTAGATGCCCTTTGGGCTCCATGGCTGGATGGCTTACTCTATGCCTTTCCCCCTCTTCCCCCTCCTCCCAGCGGTCATCCACAAGCTTCTGCAGGAGAGGGCAGAGGTTCTCCTGGTAGCCCCTTTCTGGCCGCGGAGACCTTGTTTCGTCGACCTCATCAGTCTTTCCCAATCGCACCCTTGGAAAATCCCTCCAGACGGTATCACTGACCCAGGGGGATCTGACTCACCCGGACCCTCAATGCCTCCGGTTAGCCGTTTGGCACTTTAACGCCGGATCCTAACCCAGGAGTCCTGTTTGCCAGGGTCATTGACGTAATTCAGGCATCCCGTAGACTGGCTACTATCCACATCTACGATGCCATGTGGCAGAACTTTTGTCGGTGGTGCTCCACTCATCAACTACCCTTATTGGGATTGACCGTCCCACATATTCTAGACTATTTACTGGAGAGGCTGAATAAGGGATACCTTGCATAGACAGGTGACGGCCCTTTCTACTTTGCTCTCTTGCAACACTGTTATCTCTCTGGGGCAGCACTCCTTGATCCGTTCTTTCCTCAAGATAGCTACTAATACCAAGCCACCCATGGTCCACAGGTATCCCTCGTGGGAATTACCTAGGGTCCTTCAGGCTCTTACCAAGGCTCCTTTCGAGCCCCTCAGTTAGTGCGACATGAAGTCCTTATCCCTTAAGGTCGCCTTCTTGGTGGCTATTACTTCGGCCCGGCGTATTTCTGAGATGGCGGCTGTCTCAGTCAGGGAGGATCTGTGTGTCTTTCACCGGGATCGGGTCATTCTTTGCTTAGACCCCATCTTTGTCCCCAAAATTAACTCTCTTTTTCATAGGGCACAGGACATCATCCTTCCTGATTTCTGCCTTAATCTGTCCCATGATCTGGGGCGTTGTCTTACCTGAACGCCGTTTCTCAGCACAGAGATGGATAATCCACACCCACCCAGTTAGGCCTAGGGTTGGTTTCTGTGAGCCAACACGTCATGCTGTCAGTCAGTAGCTGTGTCCTCGTCGAAAATTGGGGAAACAGGCCCAGGACAGGCGTGGCAAGTTTGGCTGACTTGATCTGATTGGGCAGGAGGATTAAGTTAACCCATTAGTGGATTATCCATCTCCGTGCTGAGAAATGGCGTTCAGGTAAGACAATGCCCCATCTCTGTGACCTTTGGATCATTGGTTTAGATATATTTCCTAACATAAACAGAGAAACAGAATTACCGTAGGTGGGCAAAAAATCAGTGGGAGTGACTTCTGACATCCTGTTGGCTTCTCCCTTGAGCTTCCCTGTGAAAAACTGGCACCGAGCATCTGAAATCAATCTCTCACCTTCCCTTCCCTTCCCTTTCCTCAATTTTGACCTTGGAAACAAATCTAGGTTCATGTGAATGCAATCTCACCTTGCAAGTTCAGCACCAATTGTCTTTGGATGTTAAGAATCCACAGCCAGATTGAATCTATTAATAACTGGCTCACTTAAAAAAAATCTATCTCAGGACACACTAAGTGATCTGCTTCCTTTGGAAATTATTGATCCTTGGGCTACTGAGAAAGAGCATATGGGATAAATAATAGCTGTATCCTGGAGCCCAGCTATTCTTGGTACAAAACAACAAAATCTGCCCAAGCAAAATGTTGGACAATTGAATTAGTTGTGTCTCATAACACAGATTCTCACAGGGCAGTGATTATGGAGATTTTTTTTAATGCTCCATGTACTTCACTTTGTCTTGCATTTTTTTTGAGTGTGGTTGCCTACTAGTAGTGTTTGTCCTGGCTTGTCTGAAATCACAAAAGAACAAATCATAATCAATCTGGAGATGGGTTGGACAGAGTGGAAACTGATTGCAGAATTTCAGTTAGAACACTAGCAGTTTATCTTGTAGGACATTTATAAAGATCCAGAGAAAGAGATGAGACCACTGAATTCTTTTT
The DNA here is from genome assembly GCF_016545835.1 of Crotalus tigris. Classification (NCBI taxonomy): domain Eukaryota; kingdom Metazoa; phylum Chordata; class Lepidosauria; order Squamata; family Viperidae; genus Crotalus; species Crotalus tigris. The sequence continues at coordinate 13,636 of NW_024097608.1, forward strand.
ATACTCCCTGAGAATGGCTGATAATTCTGGCTCTTTCTGCCTGTTTCATTCTTTTTTCTTAGGACTTTGTCCTTGATTTCTTGTTTAGGCTGTTTAGTCTGATGATATTCCTACCAAAGGGCAGCTCAGTCAATTGTTGCCAAACATTCAATTGCCCTTAATAAAAAAAAAATCTTCCCCCTCAATAATTAGTGAGAATCATCATCTCAGACAGATTAGTCAAGTTAATGGAGGATAGATTTTCAACATCTACTGGTCCTAGGATCTATCTACACGTTGAAAACTATGTTGTACCTACCTGCTTTGCAGCTATTAGAGATGGCAAACTTAAATAAATAAGGTCATGTTTCTGATTCAGTACTACATACATTAAAAAATAACATGGTTATCTAATAGAGCTTGTACTATATTATGCTTAAGAGCAGCCTTTCCAGATATGTTGGCTGGAATATAAAGGCACTAAATCCAAACTTCTTTCATGACACTAGATTGTGATAAAGTGTACAGGTAGTGCTCAACTAACAACAGTTCATTTAGTGACCATTCAAAGTTACAATGGCACTGAAAAATGTGACTTATGACCGTTTTTCACAGTTACAACTTTTGCAGCATCCCCATGATCATATGATCAAAATTCAGAAGCTTGGCAACTGGTTCATATTTATGTTGCGGTGTCCCAAGGTCATGTGATCTACTTTTGTGACCTTCTGAGAAGCAAAGTCAATGGGGAAGCCAGATTCACTTAAAAGGTGGGTTACTAATTTATCAGCTGCAATGATTCACTTAACAACTGAGGCAAGAAACGTCTTACAATGGGGCAGAACTCACTTAAAAAAGTCTCATGTAGCAGCAGAAATTTTGGGCTCAATTGTACTCGTATGTCGAGGACTACCTGTATCTCGGCAAATAACAGGGCATATTTAATTGTCTTAAATAATGATCAGATACATGCTCACCACCTAAAGGCCAAGTCCTGCAATGTTGCTGTCTTGTTAAATGTTTAACAACTGATTGTCTCAGAATATTTGAGAGAAATCAGGTTTTAAACCTTAATACAGGTTTAGCCAGATAGCTGAATTCTATATAAAATTTCTGTGTAAAGTGAAGCACAGAAAAAAGGTGAGTGTCAAGAAAAAAAAAAACCCATTACCTATTAGCATTCTAAAACAATGAACTTAGCTCCATGTGTTAAACACAACATATTAAATTTATTTAGCGTGACAGGAAATTAAATACCTTTTGCCCCTTGATCTTATTATCAGAAAAACTGATGTTATTGGGGAATGTTCCTTGTTGGAGTAAATTGGGGACAAGTTGTTCCCATCAGCAGGTTGTATGATTAAGTATATATATTAATTTTTAGAGGCTGCAACCTTGTGAGGGAGGTTTCCAATTTCTAAAACTTTTTAATGACAGCCTATCAAACTCTTATTAATAATAAAAAGCTCATTAATCATGTATGATTCTGATTATTTAGCTCTACTTTAAGATGGGGTTGACCTTTAATGTCCTCTCTGTGCAACTGGGTTGTTTGCTATTTGAAGTAGAAAAGGCTTTGCTTTGTTTCTTGTCTGTATGATTCAGTTGTTGTATCTCAAAATACTAACATTGACTTTGAAAAAAAAAGGAGAGAAAAGAAGCTTTATCAGTTACTGGCAAATGTTGCTGGCATGCCTGCTTCACATATCTCTTGCTTTAAAAGGTCACTGTGTATATTTAATAGTACATCTAGAAATATCTAATTTTAAGAAGGAAATTACAGTCTTTGGAACATTAATCTGTGCACTGTGAAGAGGAAGCCAAATTGAAAATGCTGCCAGTTTGAAGATCTTGCTCTTTGATGAAAAACACTGTAGGTATGAAAAATAGAAAATGAAAATTCTCTCCATCTCTCTCTTCCCCCCTTCCTTTAACACCTTGTGTCCAATACTGGTATTATAATAATTTAAGGAGAGAAACTGAATGTGTCGTGAAAGAACGATACAATTTATGAAGGGCCTCTTTTTCTTCTTGTACTTCTTTTAATTTTATAATAATATAATGATGATGATGATGACGATGATGATGGGACCTTGGAGGTCATCTAGTGCAACCCCCTGCTCAGGCAGGAAATATTGCATACTTGTTTTTACTGTATGCATCCATAGTCACCATAGAACTGAGCAGCCTTATAACTTTATAAAATAGAACAGAATAAATCTTAAGAAAAGAATTAATATGTTTGAAAGTGGTAAGGGAACAGGGCATGGTAGCAGAAGGGTTATTATGGAGCAGAGTTGTCTTCTGTTGCTTTAGAGTGTAGGATTAGGACAAATAGAAAACATATTTCAGCTTAATGTTAAGGTAAGTGATTGAACATATGGACCCTGTGGAGGGGGTAACTGGTTCTTTTTCAGATGCGAGGATACTTAAGCAGAGATATGATGAAGTAATTTTCTGGATTGCAGATTCTGTGTTCTGCCATCCAGAACTTGGTTGCTTTTTTGAGACATTTCATTACCCAACTAGGAAACATCATCAGTCCTACAAAAACAACCAAGATCAGAGAGCAGCAAGGACCCCAAAGTTCAACCCTTAGCTATAAATTTTCCATTGATTCTGTGTTCTGTAGGAAGCTGGACATGATAAGCTTCTAGCTCCCTTCTCATTCTGATGCTAGAATTCTTTAGAAAAAATATTACGGATTTATGGTAGATAAACTTCCTGAAAGACAGATTGCTGTTACAGTCTGCCAGCCTCATGAAATATTAAAAGTATATTTTTAGTTGATGCAAATGCAGCACAGTATCTCTCTGGGTCTGGCCAGTCCTAAGCATTTGGAATAAAATGCTTCCCAGAATCTTTTGCCACCTTGAAAACAAATGGTTGTAAAATTGAGATCTCTAAAATTAAAACAGTTTGGAAAACATTTCCATATTATGTTGGTTGTTAATATGCTTCACATGGGACTAGCTGTGAGAAAGTGTTCTGTCCCTCTGCCAGCTGCTGATAGAATCCCTAGTGGAGATTCTCTCCGCTACTGCTGAGCTGTTCCTTTATTGGAAAGTAGATAATAGTACACACATTTTGTGCACTGAATGCCTCGGTCTCATTCTCTATCTTTGTCTTCTCCAGAGATGGGGAAGAGTCTTATCAATGACCCTGGAGAATTGTTGTCAGTATGCAGAAAACACTTTCTGAATGCATAATCTGTCTGATTCCATATAAGGCAGTTTTCTGTATTCATATGATGTGATAATGTAATTGTAAGTGGCTTCTTTACATTTTTAAAGTCTGCTGGTTGAAGGTGATACTGACTGGTGATACTGACTGACCACTGTCTACAGGCTTCTGAAAACTACTTGAAAAGAGCAGTAATCTGAAAGTGTGTATTCAGCAAAGGAAAAAAGTAATAAACCTAAGGAAATGGACATTAGAAGGGACTTCTAATGTATAGAAAAAGGAATACGAGTGCAAGCATCAAGGAAGTGTGTGTACCTGCAGGTAGCTAATATGCCAAAAGAAAGTTAGGAAGGCTAAAATACAAAAGACTCTTAGGCTAACAAAGGAAGTCAATAACAACACAACTAGTATTTTTTTTGGGCTATCTCAGAAAGAAAAGGAGGAAAAAGAAAGGGTGGACTGTTTGCAAAGAGAAGATAATAAGCTAGTAACAGATTTTATTCATCTGTCTGTCTGCCTGCCTATTTATTGTATCTACGTGTCTGTCTGTCTGTCTGTGTCTTTCTATCTGGCCACCCACTCAGTCTCAGTGACTCTTGGCAGCTAATAAACAATAAAAAACCCAATGTAAAAGAATAAAAAACAGTAATTTCCCTTTCCCCCTGCTGGTGACAACACACAATCAAATGGGTTCATTCTACTCTGGGTTCCTAGGTTCATTGGCAGAACCAGGTCTTCAGTGCCTTGCAAAAGAGGGTCAAAGTGGGGGCTAGTCTAATCTGTGTGGGGATGGTGTTCCAAAGGGAGAGAGCCACCACAGAGAAGGCTCTTCTCAGTCCCGTCAGATGTATCTCTTTAGGAGATGGGATCTGCAACATTCTTTCCCTCCTCGCTCTAGTACAGGGGTGTCAAACTTGCAACATCAATGACGTGTCGCAACGCATCGTGACTTTTTTCCCATTGCTGGCAACGGGTGGGTGCGGTTTTGCCATGACGCATCTGGCCCATGTGCCGGCAGTTTGGTACCCCTGTTCTAGTCGGTCAGGTGGATAATTGGGGAAAGCACAGAAAGTAGAGTTTCTCAAACTCTATTTTTCTTCCACCTTCTTCATGATGGGAAACTGTACTAATGGACTGAGGTAGTTTGCTAAGGCTGGATAGTGTCGAAATAATAGGAGACAAGGAAACTGTACAGTTACTCAGCTTCTACTTTGCTTCAGTCCTCAGTCTAGCAAACATTTGATAAAAGCAGAGAGTGGTATGTAAAAAGAGAGGTAGAAAGCACCCGGTTACCATGAATGAGTAAAGTCCAGTTACATCCAGAACTGTTGAAAGAGCTCTCTCTCTCTCTCTCTCTCTCTCTCTCTCTCTCTCTCTCTCTTCATGCTTTTTCAAGTGCCATTTGCTGAAAAGCTCTGCTAGCCTAAAATGAAACTTCCTGTTATTGCAAAGTGTTTTGGGATTTGTTTTAAGGAATGCAACCAGTTTATAAGAATATTGCTTTAGCCTTCACTATTGAACTGAGAAAGCACTCTAGAACACATGTAATGCTGTCCTCCAGATCTTTGTTGTGAGAGAAGGTTACAGAACAAGTTATTTTTCAGGGAAGCTTACAGTTAAGTTTTAATTGATGAATTCTTAGTATTCAGAGTATTTCTGGGATTTTCTGGATCATGAAAATCCCTGCAATCAGCTCTTTTGAAGCTTTTCTGAAGTTAAATATTCTACCATTCCTTGTATCCCATAGATTTAGAACGTCAGTTCTGTTTATAGAAAAGCAAGTCCATTATGCATGGCTATTTTCTTGCACTCTTGTCATAAGTTTGTATGCATATTAAACAGTTGCTATTAATTTGTCCATAATTTTGAATGCTATTTAGTATCTTTGTGATGAAGGTATCCTCTTGTGCCCTTATCATTAAGCTGCTCTTTCTTAATCTTCAAAGGGATATTGAAAAAGCTGTTTTGGCCAAGTTCCAATCACTGAAGGACTGGCAGAAGAGATTAACCTGCAGTAGAATGTACAAAGCAGAGAATTTAGATGTCTAGCACTGTTTACTCAATACTGTATGAATGTTAACTTATAAAACTTAACGTATTATTGGAATGAACATCTGGTTGAATACTGTAAGGCACAATTTGCTTCTGTAAAGAATAAGTTCACATATTATTACTGTTCCCTTCACAGCGCCTGTGTATGTGTTATATTGAAAGCTCTTCATGCAACAAGTTGAAGTCAGTGTAATTGAAGTGTTAATTATTCATGATTCAATCATGATTAAAATGTTTAAAAAATAGTTTGATTAGCAGCTCTAAATTTAAGATTCAGGTGTCAATGGAATATTCTAATGGTCATTTGCAAATGAAGTTGGAATTGTGAGTTCTTTTAGTTAGAATCTATAGAGAGAATTTCTGAAAGAAGAGCACAGAACTTGAGCAATCTTGCTCATCTGGAGAGAACTCTTGGTCAAATGATTGTGAATGGGTGATCATAGCTCTTTTGAGACATGAATTAATAGAGATAGATTGCATCTTGATTAATATGACTGCATAGTTTATACACTTTTAAACTTGTTAATATTGTTTCCACACACTTTTTCATTAAGCTCTGACAAGAGAGCCAATTTGCTGAAGCAGGCATCAGGCTAGAAACTGGGAGACAGTGGGTTCAAATGTTACCTTAGGCATAAGGGAAGTTGGGTGACTTGGGGCAGTCATTTTGTCTCAGCTCTAGAAAGCAGGTATGATAACCCATATCTGAAAACTTGCCAAGAAAAATGCAGGGACTTGTCCAGGCAGTTGCCAGGAGTCAACACTGATTTGAAGGCATCTCAAAGAGTCTCTCGTGTGACTGTCTTCAAGGTAAATGCTAAATGAACAAAGGTTTTGTTTTGGAGCATTTGATCTGTATGTAAGGTGTGTGTGTGTGTGTGTGTGTGTGTATTTTGCTTTTTGCAGGGGAGAGAAGAAATTTATTGGTAGAAGATTCATAACTGTATTTAATTGTAGCAATAGGAGAACTTACTGGCAACTTCCTACTTGTGGCTGCTATTAATATGTTGTAAAATGATGTAGTTTTGCTGTAAGATTATTCTGGATGAAATATTGTAGCCTTTGTGGGGTTCCATCATGATGTAATTGTAGAGTATTTTGACTGGGTGCTGCACTTCCTTACAAATATTGTTACCTCCATATTATTTTCTCTGAACTCCATGCAGAGCATTGAGCCTCATCCTGATTATTTTCATCTGAACCCTATCCTGAATATTGAAGTTTTTGATGGCTCAACCTCACTTGGGACTTCAAAGAGTGGTAATTTTGTAAATACTTATTTGCCTCTGAAGTGTCCCAATCTTATATATTATGAGCTCAATTTATTTTGTTATTTTGCATAGTATTTTAATACATGTTGCTTTTCCTGAGATGTTTAAATCATAGTAACTTGTTTTAATGTCATGGGCTATAGCGAGTTGGAAATTGAATGTAAATAATTTTGTTAATGAGTGGATTCTTTAAAGGGGAGGGGGGAGTATTGAAAGATGAAAAGAACAGCAGAAGCTGGAAGACCAGGTCAGCGTCTCTTGTTCCTCTTCTTAGTTTATCTTTGCAAGCAAGTGAAATTTTATCTTAAAGGAGACAAATGTGTAGTAGATGCCTAATGTCTAAAATCTGCTTTTTTGTGGTTTAAGTCAAGAATCAAGATCAATCAATGCAAGAAATAGGAAACTGGCAGATTTGAAACTGGCAGTTTTTGTACATTGATATAATTTTTATTTAACTATAGTGTGCCAATGGAGAATGAAGAATGTTTCATTATTGAAGCACTCATAATGTGGAAACATTTTGGGTATGTATGATGGATATATTGAAAGATTTTTTGCAACATGATTTTTTAGCCTATTTTTCTATACTATCATATTTGTCTTTAATTTTTGCACGTCACCAAATGTTTCAATTCAGTTTTCAGCTGAATTGTCAAAAATGTACAAAATGCATATTATATAGCAAATATATACAAAACTGTACAATTCATATGTGTGCATAAGATCCATACATTACCACTGCATTTTAAATATGCAGGTTGATGAGGAAACAGATGGAATTGACAGATGATTAATACGAATAAACTGGCATGGATCACATAGAACAACATGGTGTCTCTAATCACAGTAAAATGTATCTTTTTGTTTTTATGTTTTTAGGAAGCACATTTTTCATATTCTTTCACCTTATTGTATTTATAGATTTCTGTTCTTCAGAGAAACTCAGGATGATTTTTCTGGGCTTGACTCATTTTATTCCTGCAATCAAATAGGATTGGGTTGACATCAGCTTGGTCTGGGTCACTTATGGACCATTGTGCTTGAGCAGGTAATCTCCAGTAGCCTTTAAAACTCCTGATGCACCCTAGGATAAAGCAATCATAATTCTGTAAACACTTCTTTTCTTGCTCCCTTTCTAATTCTTCTCTAAGTGATGGCGATGCCAGGTCTTCCCCACAACAAGGAAGAATGGGTGGAGGTGTCAAGGAACAGAGATCAGTCTGAAAATGCTGGGACTGCTTTATATATTGCCACACTTAAAGCTCTTTTGACTATTTGTGTTGCTTTACTGAGCAAGGATTTGGTTCTTAGGGATTTGGTCCTAAATCAATGGTCCTCACCATTTTGGGCTACATGGATCGCCTGTGGTATGCTGCATGGCAGAGAGAGGAAATGGGTTTGCACACTCAAGTCATCTCACACATGCACAAATGAAGCTTTGTGTGCTTACCTGCCTTTTCATGGCCCGAGTCTCAATGGGCTGCAGACCAGTACCAGTCCACAGCCAGGGGGTTGGGGACCCCTGCCCTAAATGACAACTGAGTTCAATTGCAGTGACATTGGATTTGAGAGTCAACATTTATATTTTTGAGGGGGATATTCTAGATTTTTTTCTCCTTTTGGTTCCAGGTCCTAGATACAATTAAAGGTGTCTAAGGATTATTTATTTCCAGATTTTAAGAAACTGTATAAAACAGAGCTAATTCTTGTTGAGAACTGTTTTCCTAAGTGAGTAATCTGTAGAAGTTGCTTCAACTATCATAGTGGACAGGATAGAAGCAATGGCACAGCCGAGCCCCATTTTGCTGCTGATTCTTTCTCCCTTCTTAATCTCTCTTTTGTCCTCCTCACTTTTTGGTTTCTTTTGCTAAAGGTATAAGCTGAATGCGGCAGTTATCTTTTGAGAGGTGACATGGTTTGACAGCTCCAGCTTTATAGATAGTGATATACCTTAATAAAATTTGCCATTCTAAGCCACAAGATGGAAGCAAAGTAAAGTGGCTTTAATCATAGGTTGTTTTCTGTCCCCAAATAACAAGATGTTATTATTTTTAATTTCTTTAAAAGGTTATTATTTCTTTATTTTTTATTATTCGTGTGTGGTGCTATTTTAATGTACTTAATACCATTAGCATGGTGTAACTGAAGAAGGAGATTTATTCAAACAGGGATTAGCCCATGGATACAATTTCAAGATGTCAGTTTTAGCATAAGATTGCTTCTCTTATCTAAAAAGCATCTTAATGACCTGCCTCTGGTGAGTTATTTCTAAAGCGTGGTTGATTTCTGTCCTCTTCCCAGTATTCTGTTGTCATTCTGATGTCCCATAGTTGGCCTGGTGATATTCCTTGTGTTGTATCAGGCAGGGCATGTTTTGCCTTTGGTGCACTTAACAACTAGATAATGTTGGGTCTTGGGCTGGGGTATGCTGAAGATGTCACTGTTGCAGTCACAAGGTGAAGGCAGGATAAACGAAGATGGTTGGTGTTATGTCCCGAGCCTTGCAAACGGCTCGGGCGTTTGCAGGTAGTCCCGGGCAGGTGCAAAGCTGCCCGGGACCAGACAGGCTGTCGCCAGCGCCGTGCGCATGCGCGGGTGCTGGCGCGGGAAAAGTAACCCATTTACCCGGGAGTTGCCTATATAAGAGGCTGCGAGGCGTTGGGCGAGGCTGAAGCCATCTTCCTGTAAGCTGAACGCTGAATAAAAGAAACTGAGAACTCCAGCTGCTTCTCGTGTCTATTTTCCCGCCACGGACTCAACACTGGCGACGAAGGTGGGATGCCTTGCACTACCTGGAAAGGAAAAAGTGTAAGCTTACCCAAGGAGTCCTGAGCGGCGGAAGAGGAACGGCGTCGACTCGGCAGCTGCCCGCCAATCCGGTGCGCATTCGGGGGTAGGCTGGCTGATAGACCCGTCTCCTGAAGATCCGAAGATGGCGAAAATCGGAAGGCTTTCGGAATTCGACGTCTCACATCCAGAGCGGTGGGAGTCCTACGTATCCAGAATGGAGAACTACTTCAAGGCAAACCAAGTGACGGAAGATAGCTTGAAGGCTGCCACCCTGCTTTGCGTTTGCGGCCAAGACGCCTTCGAAATCGCAGAAAACCTTGCAGCACCTGTCCCAGTAGAGTCTGTAAGCTACGCAGACCTGAAGAAGCTGCTGAAAGGAGCACTTCCACCCCAAGGTGTCCGTTATCTCATGGCGCCACAGCTTCGAACAGAGGGATCAACGGTCCGGTGAGTCAGCCAAGGAATACATCGCCGCGTTACGGAAGGCCGCCAAGCCCTGCGAGTTCAAGGACCTCGAGGAACGACTGAGGGACCGATTCGTGTGCGGGTTAAGGCATCGAGAGCTACAACAGAGACTTTTCGCTAAGGAAGAATTATCCTTCCAAGACGCCTTAAGGGAAGTCACCGCAGAAGAAGCAGCAGGCGGCGCCGTCAAGAACATGTGGCCGATCAGAAGCAGTGCAGAGGGTGCGTCCGTGCACCAGGAAGACGTCCAACGAAACTCCGAGGAGGATCCGGACGAGGAAGTCGACCGTCTACACCCCGCGAAGGAAGGAAACCAGAAGGGAAGCTCTTCGGCTCCGCTCAAGTGCATCGGCTGTGGAGGTCGCCACAGGAGAACCGACTGCAAGTTCCGCTCCGCTACCTGCCGGGCATGCGGCAAACTAGGGCACATTGCAGCTGTGTGTCTGGGCCGACGAAAGGCACAACCCAAGAAGAACGCCTGAAGGGTACAGAGTCCCCAGCCAGAATAGGGTAGGTTTTTGCGCTTCGCGAAGAAGCATCTTAGGACAGGCACACACAAGCCCATGAAGAAAAAGCTGTCACTCAACGTGAAGCTACAAGGGGTTCCATTATCTATGGAACTAGACACAGGGTCTGCCCTTTCCATCATTTCATTGCATACATTTAGGAAGATTTGTTCCAGTAGTGGGACTAAGGCCAAGTTAAGGCCTTCTGATATTGTATTAACAGATTTTCAGAACTCAAGAGTGTGTGTTAAGGGGGAGGCCACCCTTAACGTGCAATACAAGAGTTTTGAAGGTCCACTAGACTTATTAGTAGTAGGGGGTGAACGAACGAGTCTCATAGGACTCGATTGGTTTGAGGCCCTGGGGATACACGTCACAGGACTCAACAGCTTACAAACACTCGACCTACAGGAAGTCTGCAAAGAATTTGCAGATGTTTTCAGCCCCCAGCTGGGCACATTCAAAGGACCACCTGTGTCCTTAAAGCTAGACCCCACTGTCACTCCCATTAGGATTAAAGCAAGAAGGGTCCCTTTTGCTTTAAAAAGTAAGATTGACACTGAATTAGACAAACTAATCCAACAGGGAATCCTAGAACCTGTTGATTCCAGCCCGTGGGAGACCCCCATTGTCACGCCTCTAAAGGCAAATGGGGACATTCGCATTTGTGCTGATTACAAATGCACACTCAATAAGGCATTGCAGCAACATGCCTATCCTGTTCCTGTGGTCAGTCACATCCTGGCCTCTCTCAAGGGGGGGCGTGTTTTTGCAAAGCTTGACCTAGCTCAAGCATATCAACAGCTGCCTGTTGATGATGATGCTGCCATAGCTCAGACCATTGTGACCCACAGGGGAGCCTTTAAGGTAAAAAGGCTACAGTTTGGAGTGAATGTCGCTCCTGGGATTTTCCAAAGCGTAATGGAAAACACACTACGAGGTATACCAGGGGTCTGCCCCTACTTTGACGATGTCTTGATTGCAGGAGACTCCACACACATTCTAGCTGAAAGGCTTAGGGCTGTCCTGTTAAGATTCAGGAAATCAGGCCTCAAGCTCAGGAAAGACAAATGCAAGATTGGGGTGCCTTCTACTGAATTTCTGGGATTCACAATCGATGCTGCTGGGATTCATCCTGCTGAATCCAAACTAACTGCTATTTTAGAAGCACCCAGGCCAAAGTCTAAGGCCGAACTTCAGGCCTTCTTAGGCCTCCTGAATTTCTACAATTCTTTTCTTCCACATAAAGCTAGTGTAGCTGAGCCTCTTCACAGGCTACTAGACAAACAAGCTGTGTGGCTGTGGTCACAAGCACATGAGGCTTGCTTTAAAGAAGTCAAGGCCTTGCTCACTTCTAACAGTGTTCTTGCACATTTCAACGAGTCTCTTCCTGTGTGCATCGCTTGTGATGCGTCCCCCTACGGGGTTGGAGCTGTCCTGAGTCACCTCAGGTCTGATGGAACTCAGGTTCCTATTGCATACTACTCCAGAACACTGTCTTCTGCCGAGCGCAACTACGCTCAGATAGACAGGGAGGCTCTGGCTGTTGTTGCTGGAATTAAAAAATTCCACGATTTTCTATATGGCAGGCATTTCACGGTCTTCACTGACCATAAGCCTCTGCTGGGACTGTTTACCACACGTAAGCAGACTCCCCACATCATTTCCCCTAGAATGCTTAGGTGGTCTATTTTTTTGTCTGCATATGATTTTTCATTACTCCACAAGCCTGGAAAGAAATGGGCCATGCTGATGGCCTCAGTAGGTTGCCTCTGCCAGTAGTAGAAGCTGACCCCGCGCCAGCTGTCAACATTCTATCAATCCAAGCCTTGCCCGAGCTCCCTCTTAGTGCCAGGGATGTTACCGCTGAAACAGGTACAGATCACACACTTTCACGTGTCCGCTCCTGGGTCCTGTCCGGGTGGCCTGAGCACTGCCCTAGTCCTGAGTTTCAGAGTTTCTGGTCCAAAAGGAACGAACTGTCCCTTTCTCAGGGTTGTCTGCTTTGGGGAAACAGAGTTGTCATTCCCACCTCAATGAGGACTAGGGTCTTAGAATCCCTCCACGAGGGTCATCCTGGCATTGTTCGTATGAAGGCTCTTGCACGCAGCCACTTGTGGTGGCCTGGTTTAGATAAAGGTATTGAGGCTAAGGTACACGCATGCCACCTGTGCCAACGATCTCGCCCAGAGATGCCCCAAGCTCCTGTGCATAGATGGGAGGAAACACAGTCCCCATGGTCTAGGGTGCACATTGACTACGCTGGGCCCTTTCAGGGCCAGTTCTTCTTGGTCCTTGTTGACAGCCATTCAAAATGGCTTGAGGTTGTGCCTGTCTCATCCACCACCACTGCAAAGACTATTCAGGTACTGAGGGGGATTTTTGCTGCACACGGGCTGCCAGATGTCATTGTGTCCGACAACGGCCCTCAATTCACCTCCTCCGAATTCCAAGCTTTCTTACAGGCAAACCTGATTCGTCATGCCACGTCTGCGCCTTTTCACCCGTCCACCAACGGTATGGCTGAACGCATGGTGCGCATCGCAAAGGACGCCTTGAAGAGACTCACCTACGGGGACTGGCATCACAGGTTGGCTGACTTTCTCCTTTCTTATCGCACCACACCGTCCACTTCTACAGGGAGAAGTCCAGCTGAACTTCGTTGGGGGCGCCAACTTACTACTAGACTTGACCGGTTGCATCCGGACAGACTGCCTTCATCTACCTCACATCCTAGGGCACCTAGACAACTACTTGTGGGTGCCCCGGTTTGGGCTCGCAATTACGGGCCTGGTCATACATGGGTCCCCGCTTCTGTGTCCAGGATCACAGGTCCTCTCTCCTACGAGGTTGCCCTGGACAACGGTCGTGTCCTGCGTCGGCACATCGACCAACTTCGCTCTAGGCGAGACTTTTCTGCTGAGACTCCTGGGTCTTTTCCAGGGGGGGAGGGGGACCCTTTGGAGCAAAGGGAAGGGCAAGAGCTACTGCCCATCTCCACTGAGGGAGCCACAAACGGCCCATCCCAGGGTTCCGCAATTGCTCCGAAAAGAAAGTCATGGAGCTTACCCACACAACAGGCACTCACGCCTACTCCAGCCAGGGAGTCACCCCGGGGGCATACTCACTTTCCACACACATCACACAGCACTCCAGCAACGGAGGATACCCGGGGGCATCCCAACAAATCATTCCCCGCAAGAGAGCTGGCACACAATTCCCAAGGTTGGCCTGACCTTACCCCAAATCCTACAGGGGGTCAAACATACACAGAGCTAGTCGAGGAACCAAGTCCCGACTACAACAACCCTAGCACAAATCAGGGAACACCTGAGTTTTGGGAAAGTACAGAAACCCACACGAGCCCGAGCACAGAATGGGGTTCAGGGAATGGACAGCCTCCTGACAGGTCTTGGACTGACCTAGGAGGTTCTACAGAGACGCCCAGCAGTGGCTATCACTTCAAGGGGCCTGAGGGTCTACAGCTAGGTAGGACAACCAGGTCACAAAGCAACAGAAGCCCTGGCCTGACGAGCCCGGTGGGCAAGCAAGCAGGCCAGGCATCGGGGCACAGTCCTTGGAAGACACCAGGGCACAATAGAGAGAACAGGCTCACGCCTCCCTCCAGTCAGGGAACTTATGCCAGTAACCCAGAGCTAAGAAGGTCACAGAGAGCAAAGAAATCTCCTAAGTACCTAGAAGATTACATAACATTGCTGGCAAGGCAAAAGCCAGTAAACAGTGGGAGCACTGGGGAGCAAATTGTCGTATAAAATAAATGTTGTATGTTGGTAGTAGTTTTAGCCCGGGGGAAAGGGGTGTTATGTCCCGAGCCTTGCAAACGGCTCGGGCGTTTGCAGGCAGTCCCGGGCAGGTGCAAAGCTGCCCGGGACCAGACAGGCTGTCGCCAGCGCCGTGCGCATGCGCGGGTGCTGGCGCGGGAAAAGTAACCCATTTACCCGGGAGTTGCCTATATAAGAGGCTGCGAGGCGTTTGGGCGAGGCTGAAGCCATCTTCCTGTAAGCTGAACGCTGAATAAAAGAAACTGAGAACTCCAGCTGCTTCTCGTGTCTATTTTCCCGCCACGGACTCAACAGTTGTGTCCTGATTAGAATACCTCCATCAATCAATTTGTAGTAGTCAGCTGTAACTGTAATGGATAGAAAAGGAAAGGGGAATGACATAAAGTATGATGTGTGTGAGAGAAGTGCTAATAATAATAATAGTAAAGTTAGAAGGGACCTTGGAGGTCATCTGGTCCAACCCCCTGCTCAGGCAGGAAATCCTATACCATTTCGGACAAATGGCTGTCCAGTCTCTTCTTAAAAACCTCCAGTATTGGAGCATTCACCGCTTCTGGGGGCAGGTTGTTCCACTGGTTAATTGTTCTAAATGTCAGGAAGTTTCTCCTTAGTTCTAGGTTGCTTCTCTCCTTGCTTAGTTTCCACCTGTTGCTTCTTGTCCTGCCTTCAGGCGCCTTGGAAAATAGTTTGACACCCTCTTCTTTGTGGCAGCCCCTGAGATATTGGAACACTGCTATCATGTCCCCCCCTCCTTCTCTTCATTAAACTAGACATACCCAATTCCAGCAGCCTTTCCTTATATGCTTTAGCCTCCAGTCCCCTAATCATCTTTGTTGCTCTTCTCTATATTCTTTCTAGCGTCTCAACATCTTTTTTACATTGTGGTGACCAAAACTGGATGCAGTATTCCAAGTGTGGCCTTATCAAAGTGGATAAAGAGAGTAATCAAGGCTTTGGGTAGTCAGATATAGGAGATATTTTTTAATTATCACAGCAAGGCCTGTGAAGTTATAAAGGAAAGGGAACACTGGCATAGATGGGAGTGAGAGTTTGGTCATTCAGACTGCTAGATGTGTTAATGTCTTTATGGAACAGCCTAAAATTGAAAGTTAAGAACTCAATTTGTAGTAGTGATGATATATGATCTTTTTAAAATAATAGTTTGTGGAATGTACTGATTACAGAATAACCTTTTAGTTTTTGTGGCCATTCCCCTTTTGTATTCAACTCCCCTAATAATCTTTCATCTATTAAGCTAAAACCAAAGAGTTCCTGGTCACGAGGATGTTGTATTTCTTCCATACAGTAGGAGTTTCTGTTGGGTAGAGAGGATTGTTTGCCTATTTTATGGATTCCAGCAAGTTCAACTCTGATGAGGAGGCTTCAAGGCCTTAGTGTGTGTGCTGGAAAGTAATTGCATCCACTTTGCACAAGGCTGGCACCATGTCACTAACTTCATCATGGCACAATAGGATTACATGCGTTCGTGGAAGCTATTGTGCTCTGAATTTTAAAATCTCATTCTAGAATCTTACAGAATAGAAACAGTTTAATCTTTTGTTTTATTTTTGGAATGGGATTTATTAATTCTGCCCATTCAGCTAATTATTTAGAACAAAAATTGACATAGGAAATGATTGAGCAAAAACACTGATTTAACAAAAGTGCCCTTTAACTGTACCAATATCTTCTGGAGGAGACTACATTTCCCATTCTTAGAAGATGATTTAAATGCCAGGGATCTCTTGACCAATCATTCAGGGAAGCAACATAATCTGTTCAGAGTTGCTTTTGCCACATAGAAAAATGTGCAGCCATCTTAACAGATTTGCATGAGGAAAAACCAAAATAAACCACAAGATTTCAAAATAATGAATGGCCCCTCCCTATAAACTGTATACTGGCATTTCTAGTCCCTGAACAAATGTAAGTCTATTTCAGCCACAGCCTGAAAAGCAATTTGCTGCAGCTCAAAAAGCAGATTGCAGCTTTTCATCCATTAAAAAGGATGCTTCTTTGAAGATTATCAAGAAATGAACTTAATAATCTTTTGGAAACAGGATGTTGTGGTGCTTCCTTAAATAATTTGTACTACATGGCAGGTGGAGAAAGGAACCTGGGCAAAGGTTAAACTCATCTTGATTTACTGCTAATCTCTCATCCTGTCTAAATGTCTAATTTTGGGGGAAAATATTGCACTGTATTGACATCTTGTGAGGTGACTATTATTTAATGAAATATTTTTTTCTTGTAGAGGAGTTATAGCTCAGTGACTGAGCATGTGCTTTGTATATTTGAGTTTTGATCTCTGTCATCTGCAATTAACTTTGTGTGACAGAATTAAGAAAACATTATTTTCCATTTGATGGTTTTATAATATGTACAGTGTTTAGAGGATTGGTCTCAATAAACTAAGTGAAATAAATTTTATAAAAAATTAAATACCTCCATTAGTGTTTTATAGTTACTGAAGTAATTATGATAAAAGGCATGGACAGGTTCTGCACATTAAATCCTAAGTGCAAGAGTAAAGTGACACTGCCAGACTGACAGAAAGTGATAGAGAAAGTGATAATGTCACTGCCTGCTCTATATTGAGGAAAGGAGCATTACAAAACTTGGTGCTAGCATAGAGAAGTCTCTGCTGATGAGTCCTTGTCTTGGACCCGCCTCTGAACCCCTCTCTGGATGTGAGTTCAGAGGAGGAGGAAGAGGATGAGCCAGATCCTGGCACCTCAAGGCAAGCAAGCATGGAGTTGCATTGAGACTTGGATCAGGGAGTGGAGGGCTCCAGCCTGATGGAGCAGCCACAGCTGGGTTGATTGGATGGGCAAGCAGGCTGAGCCTGAACTAAGGAAGTTGCAACTGCAACAGTTAGCCTGGAGGCTCCAGGTGAGGAGCATGAGCAGCTGCTGGTGGTTAGCAAAGATGAGGAGGTGGAATCCACATCTCCTCCCAATCCAAGGACTTATAGGGCAGAAAGGAGACAGGTGCAAGGCCAGTCAGCCAGGCTACTTGCAAGGAGGCAACCTCGCACATCCGGCCCTAAGAAATGGGCGTTACTGGAAAACGTGTCCAGTTCCTTGTTCTTTGTTTCTGATTTGTGCATCTTGAACTCATGTTTTGGACTGAATTGACTCTGGGCTATGTACTGGTTTTGTGGATTGACGTTGCCAAAAACTCTTGTATCGCTCCAGTCTTGCTGAAGGTGGCAGCCAGACATGAACATCATGTGGACTTTCTTGGAATTGTGATGTGTGTGTGTGTGTTGAATAAAATCCATTGACTCATTGTGGTGAATGAGTGTGTGTGTGTGTGTGTGTGTGTGTGTGTTTGTGAGCAAGACAGTACAGTCTTATCCATTGTCATAGATTGGAATGGTCAGAATGCAGAATGCAGATTGCATACTTTGGGAGGCTTCAAATAATAGCAACAATAATATGAATAAGAGCAACAATGAGGTTGGACATTCAACCCACATTCTTCGGTTGGACAAATACTGAAAAGTAATCTCTTCTTTATTTCTTTAAAAAATATAACATAAAACAGAATATATCAATCAATATGTTTTATCATATCATGAGTCAGCAAAGGAAATGGAGTAGTTCAAGACATATATGGCTCTTAATTGGTCCTCAAGCCCATAAAAAGGCAAAACAAACGTTAACAAATAAAAATTTCAGGTCTATATGGGATGCTGGGGGTGTATGAACTGCAAGTTTCCTATCATTATTCCAGATTACATATTGACAACTTTGAGCTACATGTGTCCTGTTCTTCTTGGGGCCTCCCTAACCTTAGAGCCTTGCCTGTTTAACTTTTCCATACAACAGATTAGTTGTGAACTGAGTCCAAGGGAACTGTAGGACACCAGTAGTCTGAATGAAGAAAAGAAAGCATGAACCTCATTCTCCTCTCCCCACAAGAGTGCTGGTCAGAATCATTAATATTCTACTGTACATTGCCATTTCTCCATTGTGGTCAGTAAAAGGTTTGATTGGGAAAGGGAAGGAAAATATTTCTACTATTAATAGCGATGAAGAAACAATGTTCAGATTTGCAGTGGAGAGACAAATGCATGTGGTGGGTATACATGGAGAATATGTGAGGTGACCCCACCACTAGTTTGTCTTGCATGTGCTACCTCCAGAATTCTGTAGGCACTTCTTCTCAGCTCCTTTTAGCCCATTGCTGCCTAAGAGTCAGGCTCAACATCTGCTAACCTGGAGGTCTGAACATGGAGATCAGTTGTAGAGAAGATATAATATTTTAAGATGAGTTTTAGTTTCTTACTTCTAGGTAGTACACATTCTCCAAGTTTATTATTAGCATAATACATCAGAGATATTGTTGCTTAGGAACCAGAAATCCCAAATCTCCTTGAATGCACGGAATCACTTCACCTCCTTTTTAGATTATAGCTTTATAGTGTACTCAATATCCAGTTTTTTAAATTACAGAGTTAGCTTAATGCGATCCTTAAGAACATAAATTATGGGATTTGCTTACATCAGATGTGATAGCAACTGATTTAGTTGCTTGAAAGGGAGTAGACAAATTCATGAAGGATAGTTATATTTTATTTCCAGAATCAAAGGGAGCATATTTTCAACGCCATTTGCTTGAGAGAACAGTAGAAGGAAAGCTGTCATCTTTAGATCTTGCTCATGTGTTTCTGTGGTGCATCCAACTAATTACGGTGACACAAAATGTTGGATTATGTAAACCTCCAGCTTAATTTTTATGTTCTTCAGAGCTCCATCCAAGTTAAACATTCATAATTTAAATATCAGTTAATATTTCAATAAAGATTGCTGGTGGATTGAACCTACAGATTAAAAATATATAAATTCTATAGAGTTAACGATTGCAATTCAAAATGTTAATGCTGGTTTGCAGCTGTAGGAAGTTTTTAGCTACATTGCTTGGATGATGATTCTTTCCCCATCAGCAACACATGGATTTGCAAGAGATTTTGATTTATTTTAAACTCAGAAAACAAAATCTGCAGCAGTGCAAGGGTTGCAGTCCATTGAATAAATGATTCAGTTCAATTTGCCATGATAAAGTGTTGCTTCATGCCTGAAATGGATGGCCTTGGTTTGGCAATCTGAAGATGCATCAATATGTATGTAAGTACAGACAACTGGTAAGTTATAAGCAGACAACATTTCTAACACATTGGGTAACTCTAGGATGGTGAATTGGTGCCTCTGAGCTCTGAAGATTTGATTTTCAGTTTCTTCAATAAGGATGTGAGACAGTAGTCAGCAATGACAGACTGGAATAGAGTTCTGAGTACAGATTTCCATTTGGCCAGGAAGTTAGTGGTTGTTCTGGGTCTAATCATTATGTCTCAGATTAAAATGGGTAAAAGAGAAAGAAAACCATATATAGTAATTGATGAAAGAGTGGAATGAATATATCAAAGTGGGCATTTTTCTCACAACTACTTAGTCAATCAGTCAGGTATGGGAAAATGCCCACTTAATTAAGAAACCAAATTGTTTGAAGATAAATACAACAAAGGATTCTTTATTGACATATACAACTGTCTTTGATTTGCCAGAGAAATACAGAAGAAACCCAAAGCCCATAAGATTACATGTTATATACCTTTTGGAAATAATACATAGGACAGGGATGGCGAACCTTTTAGAGACCGAGTGCCCCCAAACCGCCCCCTGCCCCCACTCCACCTCCCACCCTGCCTGCTCTGCCCTCGTCCATCCCCTGCCCCACTCACCCGCGGGGCACCACCTCCATGGTCTGCCGTAGATCACCCAAGCAGTCTTCCAGTGCCATGGCAGCCATGCCCTCCACCCGCACCCCACAGCATCATCTGCATGCTATGAGGTGTGAGGGTGGAATCTTGTCCCTGCTACCCGGCTGCTATGTCCTTGGCTGCACTGCTCTGCGCTGGCTGTGCTCGAGGGGGACTCTCCTCCAGGGGGGCTGCTGGTGAGGGGGCCGTGGGGGAAGGCTGGACTGGGGCAATGGCGCACACGCCCACAGAGAGGGCTCTGAGTGCTGCCTCTAGCACGCATACCATAGGTCTGCCACCACTGACATAGGACTTAGAAAAGCAGAATATAGAATTTGATAACAACATGGAATGACCTTACTATAGACTTAGTGTGCACTTATACTTTCTAAGAAGATTCCCAGCCTTTCCTTTCTACTGATAGCAGCACTTTCTAGCATAAGCAGTGTTCATTATTGTATCGTATATTGACTCATGTCCTGGAAAGAACAACAACCTGGGGTTTTTTATATGTCTCCTTCCCATTTAGGGTCATCCAGCAGTTTCAACTTGTCTGGTTTGTGTAATAGGCACTCAGCATTATATATGCGGGGATAAAATATTATTTGTCTTCTATATTTGTGTGCAGGGTTTGAAAACAATATATGCCATGTTCCTAATTCACAGGACTCCAAAAAAGCTGACAAATTCATAGATCTGGAAAAGGAGAAAATAATTTAGAATCTCTGAAGTAGTAGAGCAGTGGTTCTCAACCTTTTTAATGCTGCGACTCCCAACTGGTCGTAAGTCAAGGACTACTCAACCGGTCGTAAGTCGAGGACTACTCAACTGGTGCAGCACTGTTTGCAGAATGGGACTTTTGGCGGGCTCAGCAGGGCAGAGGCAGCCTGGACAATTCCTATTGGCTTTTGAAAGCCAATAGAATTAGACTCTATTCAAGAGAGTCTATTCTATTGGCTTTCAAAAGCCAATAGAATAAAAGGGAGTAGCACAGCTAAGGAAAAGGGGGAAAAAATGCGTTGTTTGGCGACCCCTGTGAAATGGTCGTTCGACCCCAAATGGGGTCCCGACCCACAGGTTGAGAACCACTGTAGTAGAGGAAGAACTTATTTGTAAGCTAGATTTTTTCCAACCTGGTGCCAGAGGAGGATCATCTCCTCCTACCTCGTTTTCCTTTTTCCAAGTAAGCTGTATTTATCTGAGCAATATTTGAAAATTCAAATTCCATTTCTAAATGGATTATTTTAAATATATTATGCTATTTGAGGGAAATAGAGAGGGAATATTTAATGCATTAATTTGTGTTATTCATATATGGCTTTATTGTTGGATGTTTGATTGCCCCAGCACCACGGTGCGTCTTGAGCACTTTGTTCTAAGAAATAAAAAAACAACAAAATTTGTTGTTAAAAAAAAAATTCAAATTCCCAGTCTATGGTCCTTTATATTATTTCTCTTGTTTAATTAACAAGAAATGTTTTTTTCAGTGAGCATTGGGCAATCTGACCTTCATCCTCAGGAAAATGTTTATGATCATTGATAATGTTTGAAACTACAAGCTGCTTTAGATTTTTATCTCGTTCAGCTGAAGTGGAAGTGCTAAACTTTTTTATTTCAGATTTGTAACAGGATATATGGTCCAAAATAATTGAAATCAATAATTTGACTTACTCAAATGGAAATGTTGCTGACTAGTCAGCTGATGTTCAGCCTTCTTTTGAATGGGATTTCCTCTCTTCTGATTCACCTTCTAGAGGTATTAGGATTACAGTTTTCTTTCCCAAGCAGATAGTTAAAATAATTGATAAATACTTGCAAAATTTATATATGGCCTTCAACTTCCAGAATTCCCCAGCATAGCTGACTGGGGAATTCTGAGAGTTGAAGTCCATACATCTTAAAATTGCCATGGGTGAGAAACATTGCCATAGATTTTCAGTGGGGGTTTTTTTTGAAGGAAAGAGGAGATTCTAATTAAAATAGATTTTTTTTTTGTGCTCTTCCTTATATGGAAATAATAGTTGAAACCATTAACTGACCAGACTTGCTGAAATTACAATATTGGTATTTCTCGGGGTTTAGTTTTTGCTTCTGGAAAATGCTGGAGCTTCCACGTTCCGGGAACATCCATTTTCTATTGTTTGATTGACATATCTGAGTTTCTGTCCTTCAGGTACTGTTTTCATTATAAGCAAAATCCGCCAGCTCTTGAATTAAATGTTTCTATGTTGCAATATCTCAGGGGCTGCCACAAAGAAGAGGGAGTCAAGCTATTCTCCAAAGCACCTGAAGACAGGACAAGAAGCAACAAATGGAATCTAACCAAAGAGAGAAGCAACCTAGAACTAAGGAGAAATTTCCTGACAGTTAGAACAGTTAACCAGTAGAACAACCTGCCTCCAGAAGCGGTGAATGCTCCAACACTGGAAGTTTTTAAGAAGACACTGGACAGCCATTTGTCTGAAATGATATAGGGTTTCCTGCCTGAGCAGGGGGTTGGACTAGATGACCTCCAAGGTCCTTTCCAACTTTATTATATTATTATTATTATTACTTGCCTCAGCTTCTGTCCATCTAGCAATTTGAAAGCATGCTACATGTAAGCAGATAAATAGGTACCACATTGATGGGGAATATGCAGTGTTTCATGCAGACAGTTGGACTCCTGCTATTGCTGCACCTATCTACATGCAACACCTGCAAAGCAACATTGATGATGAGAGAAGGCCCCAGATGACTCCACAAGGCATCACTCATCTTTCTGATGTAGAGCTAATTCACCCCTGTGGCACACCCTAGATCAGTGGTTCTCAACCTGTGGGTCGCGACTCCTTTTGGGGTCGAACGACCGTTTCACAGGGGTCGCCTAAGACTATCGGAAAACACATATTTCCAATGGTCTTGGGAACCGAGAAACTGCTCCGCATCTGTCTCCACACGGCCTCCTCCACCATTTGCAGAGAGAGAGACAGAGAGGCACTTTCGCTTCCCTTCTGAGTGCCCCATCCAGGTGCCCCCCCTGCGCCTGGGTGCCCCACCCCCTGGGAGAAGCACGGCCAGAGCCTCGTGGCTTGGAGCTCCTGTGGAAGCCCCGGAATCCCTGCTGGGAGCAGCCCGCTGGAGGCTCCGCTGAGCAGGGCATTCCTCCCACAAACTGCGGCCCAAGGGAGACCAGCCCCTGCAATCCCCAGCCAGCCTGACCATTGAACCTGCTGGACGGGAAGGCGCGCCGGAATCCAGGCTGCTGGGAAGGAAGAAGGAGATGCAGCAAAGGTAGGAGATGAGAGCCACCTCCTGGGGCCCAGTGCTGGCGGCAGCTTCCTTGCCTTCCCCTTCCTCCTCCCCTTCTTCCTCTTGCTGCTTGGGAGGGCGCCAGGACAAGAGGGGTGCCTGGGGGGAGCAGCTGGGCTGGACGAGGGGCTGGTAGGGGCCGTGCAGCACCAGCCCCCACCACAGCTCCACTGGATGGGCGAAGGGCGAGGCTGGGCAACGCAGAGTCCTGACTAGGGCGACTGCTTCCTTGTCCCCCTTCTCTCCTTCCTCCTGCTGCCCCCCCAGGCAGCTTGGGCAGGCACTGCCTCCACCGCAGCTCCGTAGATGGGCGGAGTGCGAGGCTGGGCAGCACGGAGTCCCAGAAGGGGCGGCAGCTGGGTCAGGGGCGGCAGGGACCCCAACGATGCTGCCCTGTCGCTGCCGTCGGACCTGCTGCCTACCATCCTGCTCCCTCTCCCCGCCCATTCGACTGAGGATGCGCAGAGGCCAGGGGTGGTGGGGACCCCCGACAATACTGCCGTAAGAGAGAGAAAGAGAGAGAGGAAAGAGAGAGAAACAGAGGAAAAGAAAGAGGAAAGAGAGAGAGAGAAAGAGAAAGAGGGAGGAAAGAGAGAAAGAGGAAAGAGAGAAAGAGAGAGGAAAGAAACTGCCTTCCCAGTTGCCGAGAAAGGGAAAAAAAGAGCCATGAGCGAGTTCCCCTTTCTGCCTTGTTGCTGAAAGCTTTTTTTTTTAAAACGACCACTTGTTCAGAACTCCTTGGGGCTTGTTTGCATGAGCTTGTGGCAGATCAGTAAATAAAGGGATAGGGGAGCCAAATGGTCCAAGGCGTTTGCACCCTGAATGTGTGGACGCTGCTTTCATGATTTGCCACCACCACCCCCTCTCTTCCCGCCCTGCTCAGGCAATGCACTGCTGCTGGTGTGGCTGCTGCTACAGCTGGCTGAGCTGAGTTGAGCTGTGGCGCTGAGCCGATCCCCACACCTCCTGGTTGCCCGGCCGTGCTCCGCCCCTGGCCGCCCTTCGTGCCGCACCGGAGCCTCCCCCACGCCACCCGACCTGCCTCCCTCGCCGTCGGAGGGCATCTCTCTGTGTGAGACCTTACTGGACTACCATCCCCAGCAGCCCTAAAAAGCACTGTGGAAGAGTGGGGAATGCTGGGAGTTGCAGTTCATCACCATCTGGAAAAACATGACTCTCCAAAGATCAATCCTTCCTTCCTTCCTTCCTTCCATCCATCCATCTCCTTCCCTTCCCCTTCAATCTCTCCTTCCTTCCTTCCTTCCTTCCTTCCTTCCTTCCTTCCTTCCTTCCTTCCTTCCTTCCTTCTCCATCTCCTTCCTTTCCCTCTTCAATCTTCCTTCCTTCTCTCCATTCTTCCTTCCTTTTCCTTCCTTCCTCAATCCTTTTCTTCCTTCCTTCCATCTCCATCTCTCATCCCTTCCCCTTCAATCTCTCCTTCCTTCCTTCCTTCCTTCCTTCCTTCCTTCCTTCCTTCCTTCCTTCCTTCCTTCCTTCCTTCCTTCCCCCTTCAATCTCCTTCCTTCCTTCCATCTCCATCTCCATCCCTTCCCCTTCAATCTTTCTCCTTCCTTCCCCTTCAATCTCCTTCCTTCTCCATCTCCTTCCTTTCCCCTTCAATCTTCCTTCCTTCCTTTCCTCTTCAATCTCCTTCCTTTCCCCTTCAATCTTCCTTCCTTCCTTCCCTCCCTCCCAACATTTTTGAGCAAGGAAGAGTAAGCTTCTCCAGCAAGTATTGCTATATTGTTTTTGTGATTAATCACTATGCTTTAATTATGTTCACTTCGTAACAATGAAAATACACCCTACATATCAGATATTTACATTAATATTCATAACAGTAGCAAAATTACAGTTATGAAGTAGCAACGAAAATAATTTTATGGTTGGGGGTCACCACAACATGAGGAACTAACCGTATTAAGGGGTCACAACATTAGAAAGGTTAAGAACCACTGCCCTAGATAGTGCATGAGCACAGACTAAACACACTTTGGCAGCCAAATAATACTATGAACTAACACTGGCTAATTGTACCATCACCATATACCAAACAATAACCTATACAATGGGACAAAAATTCTTTATTAAGAATACTGGGGGGGGGGAGTGGTGGCATGTGATGACTAGTGTTTTCCACATTATCTGCCTATATACCTTTTATTTTCGTTGCTTCTGGACACCACATTAAAAGGACTCAATACAGTTTTGGCTGTGATGTTATATTCATAGTAAATGGATTTCTGTATTAAAAAAAAAATCTGTCAATAATCATTGGAAGGTATGCCTATATTTTCCTGGGGTTTTTTTCCCCTTAATTTCCTCCCCCGAAATCCAAGTCTTGCACATGATGTAACAAAGATAGAACTGAGGGTATTAACATTCAGAATGAAAATTAGATTTCTGTTTTCCATACAGCTATTTGGCTATATTAGGCAAATAACTTGCCATTTCAAAGTTCTGATGAATATTTTTGGTGATAATTGTACAATATGAATATAGGAGAGAATATATCATTCCAAAGCAGTAAAAGTGTTTTTTGCATGGATGACCAGGAATTCCAGAAAACCTGTAAGCATTTTTCGGTTTTAGCATCTTTTTCAATGCACTAAGGCTTTGCTACTTTACAGAATTTATTTAGCTGTTTACAAAAGGGTATTTGTATAAAAAGTATAGTTTATTCAGACAATAGTTATAAATATACTTGATGCCTAAATTCAAAATAGGAATAATCTCATTCCTTTTTAATTTGTAAAGATTTTTTAAAAATATGTTACAAACTGATCATGAAATCAATGTGGAGTTTCATAAGGGATTATTTATCACCTATAGTAAACGTAATACATTGAGAGAAAAAAGAAATGGTTGTTATTCTTGAAAAAAAGGTACTTGAGTACTAATGGTGTATAATCATAATTTTGCTAAATGTACAGGCTTTCCTTTTTCTACTTCTTAAGATCTTTTATGTCTATTAGTCATGATTTGTTGTGGGTTGGGACTGTATGTGTGTTTTAATTCACATACAGGGTTTTACCCCCTCTCTTTTACATCACATATTGTACCTTCTTTCAGTATCTGAAAAGCTGTATATATGCCCTATATTCATGATAATAATATAAAATAATGGGTGGTTTTTGGTCTGTCTGAAATTAAAATTTCCAGGTTTTGAGCAGAATGGACAACTGATCAAATGGCGTTGTGTACATTTGATAAATGATTCCAGTTAAATATCTTATATGTAATACCTGCACTGTACCACATGAAAACTATTGTGAAAATAATAAGATAAGCAGAGTTTACTTAATCTCTTAGAAATCTCTTGGTATATTACTGCTAAGTAGTACACATGTATAAAACATGATCTGTGAAAAATCAGAAAGAAACAGCATAATCAAATAAGAGGAACACACCAGGTGCCTTTCTGAAAGATTATATAAACTCCCTTTGAAGTTTCTTCTTATATCATTTAACTTACAGATGCTTAACTTACTTTCTTTATGAAAGCCCTCCAATTACAGTTGCTGCAAAGGTGTCTGTACCTCTGCCTGAGAGCTAATTGATGTCCAGGATCTGGAAGTGTAAATCGCTCAGTACATGGAAGTGTAAATCACCCAATATAGTGTAGCAATCAATATAAACTAATTTTATAAATTTCCTCTAAAGTATTTTAATTAATACTAATTGTCAAATAAGATTGAACCAAACTAAACTGGTTTGACATTGGATTAGATTATAATAGGTAATTTCATCTTTTAAGACATCTGATTTTAAGTTAGCAATTTATTAGCTGTAGTGGGAAGCATAAACTGCCTTTCACTTTTTATGTTGACAAAATTTATCATTAGCAGAAACTTGGTAGAGGGTAAACAGTAATTCTCCTCACCTCAGTTTATATTTCAATATTAGCTTTTGCTGTCACTCTGTTTTCAGGTGGGTGTTGTGTGTGAAGTTTTAATAATAGCATGAAAAAAATCTCATCCAAATCGCTGTAAAGAATATTCAGATATCTTATTGAGATATTGCAACAGTATTTTAACCTTTCTTCTAAGATTTAAAATTATTAAATGAAAGGAATGTTCTAAATGGCTTTTTAACAAGTGTTAACACTTTTTAAATAACTGCTTTGATTATTGGAATAAACAACAAGACGGGATAAATTCACTAATAAATTTAATTAAAAACCCTTTCCCACAGCATGGAATTTAATTTGGTGTTTCTCCTGCCATACCTAGTACTCATTTATGTATTTCTGGAATGGATGGAGAGAGAGAGAAGGAGGGAGAGGGGGAGGGAGGGAGGGAGGGAGAGAGAGAGAGAACCTTTATTGTGTTTTTATTGTGGGCACAATGGCACTCATTAAAAATGAAATTTAGTAGCTTGCTGTCAAAGTGTACACATACACAACACACATTTAAACATACTATATATAACATTATGTATAGACCTACACCCTTACATATAAGCAACACATAAATACTAATCACTGTCCAACTTGAAATTTCCATTTATTTCAACTAATATTCATTCCTAGTAACAGCTCACATACGAGTCCCTACCTTTCTACTAATTTTTCACCATTTTTGTAGTACTTGCAATCATTTATTATAGTACATTTTCCTCATGAAATGCAACAACCTTAGCCTTTGATGGATTCATTTTCAATTTTATATACCTGGTTACATTATACAGTCTAACACTGACTACAGAACTGTTGTTATTTGTGAAACCAATAGCACACAAAATTGCATACAAGTACACAGGTCCACCAATATACCTATAAATCTCATCTAGAAATGCAGTAAAAAAAAGGACTACACATATTGATGTCTTTTACCTGCTTAATGTTCATTTGCTTTCAGTTTATTCTAATTCACATACATTGTGAAGTGTTTTCATTAGGTTCAGCAACCATCATTTAATTTCACATTGATGCAAAACATTCCTTAATTTATGCCTATTTACTATCATATTTTTTTAATAAATCAACATACAATAATATTTCCTTTTCACCTTTACTCAAATTTCAGTGTTATATCTGATTGAATGCGTAAAGATCTGGTATGCACACATGCTGCCTAGGACAAAAGCTGCACCACATTTACCAAATTTTGCTCATTGTGCCATTAACCTACAATTAATTTAATTCTGGCTACCATTTCCTTTGTACAAAGGAACAGTAACAGCATTCATTGTTCTGTTACATATAGATGTGCTCTTCAGACATGTATTAAACAAGTCACCGCAGCATTTCATAAACAAATCTCATCTATATTTTAACGTTTCTTCAGTTACATTTATTAATTTAAATTATTTATGTGGCTACCTATCTCACAATAATGACTCTGGGCAGCATACAAGAATCAAAACAACAACAGAATATCACCCATGAGAGCAAGAAATATATAAAGTTTAGAGACTCCAAGAAAAATGCAAAATAATTCTGATGGTAGTAAAGAAAACAAATGTTAGATGAAGAGGATCAAACAAGGATCCTCCAGTATAGTGAATAGAGTTAAAAGTAAAACAAACAAAATAATTTCCAATGACACTTAACTAAAGGGATATTGAAGAGAATATTTTAGAGGTCTGTATGAGAATGTATGGAACCAGTGCATGTAATGGTTCCAGTGTACAAACTGGAAGTCTATAAATGACCTTGGGCCAGTTACTCTCTCTAGGGCCGCAGGAAGCAGGCAATGGTAAATCACTTCCAAAATTTTGCAAGCACATGTCCAGTTAGTCACCAGGAGTAAACACTGACTAGAAGGAACCAAAATAAAAAATAAAATAAAATAAGAAAAAGATTAGTATTGAAATGAATATCATAAATGTTAAAGTCACAAATTTGTGATTGTGAGAATGTTGAAAAATGCATGAATATTACATGAATATTTTAAAATACTTATAAATTTTTAAATTAGTAAAAAATAAAATAATACAACAGTGATGCCACAATAAATAAGCTATATATATAAATATTGGAGTAATTAATATACACTAAACATAAAGGATAAAGGAAACTGAAAAAAGGGAAAAATCATCTGTGTTGTATTCATATGAAGTTAATTCAGCTTTTAAACCATTTAGCAAATCTTATAAATTTAGACCATATAGAAATCTATCTTTATCTAATCATTTTAGTATTTAAAGATATTTGGAAAAGTGATAAAGAATACATATCTTGAATCCATTCCTTAGTATGAGAAATATAAATTTCTTTCCATCTCTGTCCCAAAGGTACTTTTTCATGGGGCAACTGGACTTTCTTATTTTTCTTTGAAGACAAGAAAGTCCAGTTGCCTCATGAAAAACCACCTTTGAGATAACTATGACTGGGATAACTGAGAATCTCCATAGACATTTTCCATCTGTATATAATAATTATATTTGTAGAGCAGAGGTCCCCAACTTTTTGGGCACCAGGGACCAGTTCTGTGGAGAATGGTTTTTCCATGGACAAGAGGGTGCATGGTTTTGTGTGCTACCTGCATCTCACGGATGGGGCTTTGCTTGTTTGTGTGAATCGGTCGCTGGCATGCCGCAGACCGGTACTGGTCTATGGACTGGGAGTTGGGGACCCCTGTTGTAGAGCTCCAGGAACAATGAAATTAAGTTTCTTCAAAATGTCAGTTGTTTAATGAATGTGTGTACATGTAAAGTTTTAAAAATTAAAAACAAAACTTAGTTATAGTTTAATTTTATTCAAAACTCTTGGAATTAATTTTCCCATGTGCAAAATGTGGACATATGTCTATTTTCCAAGGTTCCTGAGAACAAAGATTGCAGATTGCTGATTTAAAGATTCAGCATCTTAAATGAGATAGAATGGCAATAATCAGTGTCACACGCTGGCATTTCTAGTTAAAAGATCAGTAGGTAATAGGAAGAGCCTTTGCCTGAGAACATGGAGGGCTGCTAATTTCTTAGACTAGATTGGGCAAAATTGTCAGATAATCCTTCATGGAATGCAACAGCTTTATATGTAAAAACAAGATTAAGGAGTTCATTTATTATATCTATTCTTGATGAGATTTAAAACAAAATGCTATTCAGGCAATCATACATGCTCCACTGACTGTTTAATAATTTCTTAGAAGCAAAAGAATGAACAGTAAAAATGTAATTGATAATGTACAGATAGTCCTGACAATTCGCTTAAGGACTGAAGTTGCAACAACTCTTGAAACAAGTAATTTATGACTGGTCCTTACACTTGCAACTGTTGTGGCATCCCTATAGTCATGTGATCCAAATTTGCGTAACTAGCATATATTTATTTAGACAAGAAAAACCAAATGTACAGGTGTAGTATAGGTGGTACCTTGTTCAATAGTAGCAACTGTGAGAGGGACCTCGGAGTCCTAGTAGACAATCACTTAAATATGAGCCAGCAGTGTACTGCAGCTGCCAAAAAAGCCAACACAGTGCTGGGCTGCATTAACAGAGGGATAGAATCAAGATCACATGAAGTGTTAATACCACTTTAAAATGCCTTGGTAAGGAAGTGTGTAGTGGGGTGTCCCAGGGCTCTGTTCTGGGCCGAGTGCTCTTCAATATCTTCATCAATGATTTGGACAAGGAGATAGATGGGGAACTCATCAAATTTGCAGACAACACCAAGCTGGCAGGAATAGCCAACACTTCAGAAGACAGGCATAGGATACAGGAAGACCTGGACAGACTTGAACACTGGACGCTATCTAACAAAATGAAATTCAGTGGTGGAAAAAGTAAGGTTCTACATTTAGGCAAGAAAAACCAAATGTACAGGTATAGTATAGGGGGTACCTTGCTCAATAGTAGTAACTGTGAGAGGGATCTCGGAGTCCTAGTAGACAATCACCTAAATATGAGCCAGCAGTGTGCTGCAGCTGCCAAAAAAGCCAACACAGTGCTGGGCTGCATCAACAGAGGGGTAGAATCAAGATCACATGAAGTATTAATATCACTTTACAATGCCTTGGTAAGGCCACACTTGGAATACTGCATCCAGTTTTGGTCACCACGATGTAAAAAAGATGTTGAGATTCTAGAAAGAGTACAGAGAAGAGCAACAAAGATGATTAGGGGACTGGAGGCTAAAACATACAAGGAACGGTTGTTGGAATTGGGTATGTCTAGTTCAGTGGTTCTCAACCTTTCTAATGCCACGACCCCATAATACAGTTCCCCATGTTGTGGTGACTCCCAACCACTTATACATCACCAGGTGCCAGGGGTGTGGCCAAAGAAAGGGGGAAAAAAATGGCGGACAGCCTTGTTTGCGACCCCCGTGAAATGGTCGTTTGACTCCAAATGGGGTCCCGACCCACAGGTTGAGAACCACTGGTCTAGTTTAATGAAGAGAAGGACGAGGGGGGACATGATAGCAGTATTCCAATATCTCAGGGGCTGCCATAAAGAAGAGGGAGTGAAGCTATTTTCCAAAGCACTTGAAGGCAGGACAAGAAGCAATGGATGGAAACTAACCAACGAGAGAAGCAACCTAGAACTAAGGAGAAACTTCCTGACAGAACAATTAACCAGTGGAACAACCTTCCTCCAGAAGTGGTGAATGCTCCAACACTGGAAGTTTTTAAGAAGAGACTGGGCAGCCATTTGTCTGAAATGGTATAGGGCAGGGCTTTTCAACCTTTTCACCCATTGTGCCACCTTTAGGATACGGCAACATCCGAGTACCACCATACTTGATGACCAAAAAAAAAAAAAAAAAAAGGAAAAAAGTGATAAAGTACAGGTAGTCCTTGACTTACAACAGTTTTCTTAGTGACTGTTCAAAGTTACAATGGCACTGAAAAAAGTGCCCCCCAAGCCACAGCCGAGCAAGACACCTGCCTGCCCGCCTGGCCGCACTCTTCCTCCTGTCTGAGGTTTTCATTGTTACGAGCATTTCTGTTGAGGATTGGCAGCGGGGTGGGGTAGGGGTGTGTTTGGTTTTTATTCTCCCCCCCCCCTCTGCTGGGTGGTTGAAGCAGGTTTTGGTCACTTCACATGACCCTGGGACACTGTGACTGTCATAAATATGAATCAGTTGCCAAGCATCTGAATGTAAATCACAAGACCCTGGAGATGCTGCAACATTCCAGCTGATCAGTGCTTCTTCTGGGCTCAGCAGAAGTGCCAGGATCAGCGCCGAGCTCCAGCTGGAGCCTGGCGTTGATCCTAGTGCTTCCGCTGAGCCCTGACAGCCCTGAAGCTCCAACCATCTCTCGCTCAGGCTTGTGCGGTGCTGCCACCAGTTCAGCTCATTCTCCTCCCCCGCTACCACTTTTCTAGGATGGTCGCGTACCACCTGCCAGGTGCCAATGTACCACAGGTGGTACCCGTACTACTGGTTGAAAAGCCCTGGTATAGGGTGTTGGAATATTCATGAGCAGGAAGAGTCATGTGGTAACTCAGTCAGCCAATGTGAAGAAAGTGCTACTGAGTCTGGGCAAAAGAATATTGAGTTAGGAGCTGGATTTCCAGTCTCAGGTCTGTCTCTGTATTTCTCTGTAAAAGGTCTTCATTTGTGCTATGTTGCTGTAAAGAAGAATGTATGGTATTGTAAATATTTTTATATGAATATAAAGAAGTTATTTTGAATCAGCTAAATGCAGTCAACTGTGAGAGCTTCTGATTTATTCTTCACCAATACAGAAATTAAAATTCTCTAACATAGGGTTTCCAGCCTGAGCAGGGGGTTGGACTAGATGATCTCCAAGGTCCCTTCCAACTTTACTACTACTACTATTACTACTACTACTACTACTACTACTACTACTACTACTACTACTATGATTATTAATCATCACACAGCCAGATGTTCAGACTGGATTTGGAATTTTTGTCTATCGACCTGGGATAGGCAGATGTGGATGTTTGATGGTATTACAGATATCATCGCAGGATGGAAGCAGTTCCTAGGAAGGCCGCCTTTTGCAATTGACTAATGGCAAATTTGTCAATTTATTGTTGTTGTTGTTGTTGTTATTATTATTATTATTATTGCAACATCCTTGGAACATGTGATAGCCATTTGCAATCCCAGGGGGCTTCCAACAAAATCAGTGGGGAAAGAGGTATTCACTTAAGGATTGTAGCAAACAAAAAAGATTGTAAAATTAAATCATCTCTTAATGACTGCATCACATAATAACAGAAGTTATGGTTCCAATTGTGGCCATAAATTAAGGACTTACCTGTATGTAGGCTAGCTAGAAATTAGAGTGAGTCTTGCTTGTTTATGTGATTGGGTAAGGGATGGAATGAATAAACTAAGCAGATCAAGGGACAACTCGGTCCATCATGGGATTCTTTTATTATAAAGTGTGCATTTTTTTCAAAGGGGCACAAATTAAATTTAAGATAAATTGGGCTGGCAATATTGAAGGGCTTCCTATAAGGAAACATGTTGTGTATCTCAAATATTTTTTAAAATTCTTGTTATTGATTTTGCTAAGAAATGATAAATAGAACTATTTACATTTTTAGGGTTTGGCTTTCAGGATGCAGAAAGTACCTGGAATTAACTGCTATACAGTAACTACGTTTAGAATTTTGATCGCCAATTGAATGCTAAAGAAAATACTTTGAAATCTAAGCATATAGTAGACCGATTAGTGCTTCTATGTTTTGATTTACCGGTAGTTGATTGGCCTCTTCATTTTTACAATCATCACAATAATGTTTTTGGCTTGAAACACTTATATGGAAACATTTCCTCTGTATTTTAAAAAAATTATATTGAATTGGCAAGCTCATCAAAAAGCTTAGTGCCTTTTTGACAGCAAATCATTTCGTCAGGAGCCTTCTACTGAATGAAAGATCCTGCTTGTTTTTCAAATAGTTTTTTAAATAGTTGTGTGAATATTCTGATGAAATGAGACAAAAATGGTCTTTTTTTTTTGGAAATTGTTTCTGGGACATTTGTCCTTTAGACAAAAGCTCTGGAAGAGGCAAATTCTGTGATTGAGAATAAATTATTTTGCACTTATTGAAGAGGAAAACATTAACTCATGCTTGGGATAGGATAGAAATTAAATATATGAGTAATACTTTCTGGCTACTTAAAGTTTCTCTATATGTTATGGAGAAGCATAAGAGAAGCATAATAGTAAGCTATGCAAAGCATTTAGAGGAGCATTCAGCAAAACTTGTTAACATGAATTAAATCATATACTCCTGAGGGCTTGCGCATGCATAGACAAAACTTCTGCTGAGATCATCAGGAAAACAAAGCAGTTGTGAATATTTTTTTTTCTATGGAAACAGTTAAGAGAATACTTGAAGCAGCTTTCCAGCTAAGTGGAAGCCTCAATGCTTCAAGGAGAGACAGTCTATGCCAACATTGATTGTCAAATATAATCTCAATGCTTGTATAATTAGTAGTATTTTCCTTAATAATTAATGTGTTCTATTGCTGGCAATACAGACCATCCCTTCTATTTTTTATGAAAGTATGCATGGGGGATGGAGTTAATGGAATGGGAAATTTAAGAAGCTGCTTCATATTTGCGTGGATTATATATTTACTTGTGATTAAAAAAGAAAAGAAAAATTAAAACATTATATATTTGGTAGTTGAGAGAGTCTTGACTTAGGAGTCACAGCCCCAAGTGCTCCTAGTAACACTGAGACTCCTTTCTACATTTGTTCTAGTTCCTCCTTCAGGCCTTAGTACTGTAGGAGATGACCAAACTTTTCTATAAGCTGCAAACAAAAGGCTAGAACAAATGCTCTTAAACATGATATTCAGCAAAACACAGCTTTTGTATAGAAAGTATTAGAAGCTTTTTTTTAGAACTATGGGCTTAGTGTGAAGATTTAAAAGAATTTTTACCATCACCAAAAAGCTTACATGTTGCGAGCTCATTGTCCATTTTAAGTCCATTGCATATGAAGAAAATTTTGACTAAGTCACATAAATAGCAATTTTTAAACAAAAACTGAAGGAGGAGCAACTCCCTGAAGTGATTTAAATCATCATCATCATCATCATCATCATCATCATCATCATCATCATCATCATCATCTTAAAGTCCAAACTCAATGGAGGAAATGTCATAAAGGCAATCAACACCTGGGCAATTCCAGTCATTAGGTACACAGCTGGAATAGTGGACTGGACTCAAGCAGAACTAAAAGCAATGGATAGGAAGACCAGAAAAATAATGACAATGAATCATGCCCTTCATCTACGCAGTGACATTGACAGACTTTATCTACCAAGGCAAATAGGTGGGCGTGGAATGCTACAAGTACATCAGATGGTTGAAGAAGAAAAAATGGTTTTGGAAGAATATCTGAAGAACAATGATGAAGATGCACTGAAATTAGTATATCAGGAAGGCTTACTAACTACTGGAGAGACCAAACTGGCCTACAGGAAAGACCAAATGAAGAACAGAATAGAGGCATGGGAAGACAAAGCACTACAGGGCCAATACATGAAAAAAATAGCTGGGAAAGCAGATAATAATAAAACCTGGCAATGGCTAAGAGCAGGAAAATTGAAGAAAGAGACCGAGGGACTAATTCTGGCTGCACAAGTCCAAGCCTTAAGGACAAATGCATACAAAGTCAAAATTGAGAAGACAGCAACAGACAGTAAGTGCCGCCTATGCAAAGAAGCTGAAGAAACAGTGGACCACTTGGTAAGCTGTTGCAAGAAGATTGCACAAACTGATTACAAGCAGCGGCATGACAAAGTAGCAACAATGGTGCATTGGAAGATCTGCCAAAAATATCATTTGCCTGTAAGCAAAAACTGGTGGAATCATAAAATAGAGAAAGTCATAGAAAATGATAAAATTAAACTGCTTTGGGACTTCAGAATTCAAACAGACAAGCACCTGCAACATAACACCCCAGACTTAACAATTGTCGATAAGAAAGACAAAAAAGTCTGGATAGTGGACGTGGCAGTGCCTGGAGACAGCAGAATAGAAGAGAAAGAACTGGAAAAGATAACAACATACAAAGACCTGGCTTCCGGTAGCGCTGCATTGCCGATGGCGGCTACTTTGTAGCCATCCGTCTGAGATAGCGTTAAAACCGCCGAGGACAGCAGACATCAGCTGTTCCGTGGTTTGAAACTTGTTTCCCGGGCAAAAGGAAAGAGTGAGGTTTTTTTACCCTGAATAGTGGTAGAGCCTCTGAAATCCCAAAGTGGTTTTTTGGGGGTGAAGGGTGAGCTCCCACGGAGTTCAGGGTATCTCCGCTTCTCAGATGCCTTTGTCCCTTGTTGTTTTTGAGACAAAGCAAGATGCCGCTCCCACATCCGCAATTAAAGTAAACTGGTGAGTTGATTTTGAAGTGGACAGAGCTGATCAGTGGATTGTATTTTTATGCTTTATTTGAACTTTAACTCTAAAGAATTATATTTTTTTCTATAGTGAGGGAAAGTAAAATGGCGATGAGAGGCTTCTCCCTTTTTTTTAAGCAGACGGAAGGAAAGTGAAAGGAGTTTTGTTACTTTATTACTTATTCTTTTTTTGTTATAATAGTTTCAGAACCTTTTGGGACTTTGGGTGTTTGTAAGAGGTGGAATATTTCTTTTTCTTACAGATAGAAAACGGTTTTTTTTCCTTTTTGTTTCCTTTTTTGGTCTTTTTGATTTTTTTAAGAAGGAGGAAATTTTTTTAAAATGGCTTCGAGCGTCAAGCGACCTCTGCTGTGCCTAAGGTGGCTTCTTCTCCGGCAATATTACCAGCGCAACAACCTAAACCTAGATCACCATCACCCTCTCCGTCTGTACCACCACTCACGGTAAAAGATATTCAAGACGTTATGGGAAATGTTGTATGTCAAATTATAGAAGAAATGAAGGAGCTTTTAGAAGAGAGAAATAAAATCTTGAGGGAGGACATAGTATTGGCTGTGAAAGGACTTGCTTCTGTTGTTGAAAAGCTGGACTCTCGTATTAAGGATGTTGCAGACAAAGTGGATTCATTGGAGGATAGAGTTGAAAGTGTGGAAAAAATGGTGGAAACTTCACAGGATGAAATTGTTATGTCTCAGTACAGAGAGATGGAGTTCACTTTAGGAATCAGGGGCTTGAGGGAAAATATGCAAGAAAACCTGAGAGAGGTGGTGGCAAATGATATTGCTGTGATTTTGGAGAGGGATCCAGAGGAGATATTCAGAGAAATTGAAAAAATATTTAGAGTTAATTCATGGATTGCAAAGCAGAGAAATTTGCCAAGAGATGTGGTGATTTATTTTGGAAAAAGATATTTACGTAATGAAATTATACAAGCATTTTATAACAAGAGATTTCAGATTGCTGCTCAGGACGTTATAATTTTAAAGGAGATTCCATCTAAAATTTTAAGAAGAAGAAAGGACTTTGCTTTTTTATCAGATGAACTTAAAAAGCGACAGATGCCATTTAGATGGGATATTCCAATTGGAATTGTGGTGAGTCACGCGGGGATACGTTATAGACTTAATACTGTCTCTAAGGCAAGAGAGTTTTATACTTCGGTCCTGGGAGCGCGCTCATCACCATCTATAATGGTTAAAGCTTTGGAAGTGAAGGAGGGAGAGCAGTTGGCTGAAGATGCTGTATCAATGAAAGCTGGAAAATTACAGGCTGAGTTGTTACAGCAGTCTGAGATGACAGAACAGAGAATGGCCCGAGCAGCGCATAGACGAAAAGAAAAGGAGCAACAGAAGAAGGAAATTAAAGAAGTTACACAAGAATTTGCTTCTGAGCCTGTGGGAGGAGCAAGACCTAAGAGATCTTCATTGGTTCAATCTTCGATGGTAGATCTTCAAGCAGTCTTCTCCAGGCTAATAGATGGAGGAGATGGCAAAGCTCCTGACCTGGAATGTTAATGGCCTTAATTCTCCACAGAAAAGGAAGAAAATATTTCATTATTTGAAGCAATATAATAATGACATTGTTTGTTTGCAGGAAACCCATATTATTTCAAAGGATCAAAAATGTTTGATTAATGCTCGAGTGGGTTCTCATTTTGTATCTTCTGCTCCTGGGAAAAAAGGGGGCGTTGTTATTTATGTTAAGAAAAATTTATCAGCTGTATTAATAGATTCTGATCCTCAAGGGAGATATGTTATGATTGAAGTGGGTTACCAAAAAATTATAGACCTATATCTCTTTTGAATGTAGATTATAAAAATTTTTCAAAAATCTTAGCCAATAGACTTATGACAGTATTGAATCAAGTGATACATACTGATCAAACAGGTTTTATAACTGGGAGATATATGAAGAATAATGTTAGACAAATTATTAATTTAATAGAATATTTGGATAAAAACAATCAGATTTCTGCAGGATTGATTTTCTTAGACCCTGAGAAAGCCTTTGACCAGTTAAATTGGCAATTTATGTTAAGGTTGGTTGAAGAGATGAATTTTGTAAATAAAATTTTGCAAGCTCTTTGAGGTATTTACCAAAGACAATCGGCACAACTTATAATTAATGGAGGTTTATCTGAGGTTTTTCAAATTGGAAAGGGTACAAGACAGGGTTGTCCAGTGTCTCTTTTGTTGTTTGTTTTAACGCTGGAAATTTTGTTGATTAAAATTCGTGAATCATCTAAAATAAAGGGAATAATGATTGATAAGAATGATTATAAATTAAGAGCTTTTGCAGATGATTTGATTGTTACTTTGTCTCAACCAACTTATTCTGTATTGGAGTTGTTACAGTTGATAAATTAATTTGGACAAGTTTCCGGTTTTAAAGTCAATAATAATAAAACTAAAATACTATCTAAAAATATGACTAATTTGGATAAGGAGACGTTGGTTAAATTGACGGGCTTTGAAGTTGTAAAAAAGGTCAAATATTTGGGGGTTTATATAACTGCTTCTAATGTAAAATTGTATAAAAATAATTATGAAATGTTATGGTTTAAAATACAGAAGGATTTGAACGATTGGAAAAAATTGCAATTATCGTTGTTAGGGAGAATTGCTGCAGTTAAAATGAAAGTTCTGCCAAAATTCCTTTTTTTGTTTCAAATGATACCTATTTTAAAGAAAGAGGTAAATTTAGAAGAATGGCAGAAGGGTATCAATAAATTCATTTGGGCGGGGAAAAAACCAAGAGTGAAGCTTAAAATTATACAAGATGTTCGAGAGAGAGGTGGACTCAAGGTGCCGAATTTGAAACTGTATTATGATGCGGTGGTTTTAACACTGATTAGTGACTGGATCAACTTAACAAATTTAAATATACTTTTTTGGGAGGGATGGGATCTATTATTTGGATGGCATGCGTATTTAATTTATAATAAAAAGGCGGATAGGGTTTTTAAGTCCCATATCTTAAGAATTGCTTTATTGCGTGTTTGGAAGAAATATTATAGATCAGATTCTAGAATACCGTTGTGGGGACTTCAGGGCATGCAATAGAAGGGATAAGGAAAAGAGTGAAAATGGATAGTATTTCTTATAAACAATTGCTTAATTGGGATGGGAATAATTGGCAATTAATATCTATGGAGGAATTACTGCAAGAAAATATTAATTATTCTTGGTTCCAGTATAGGCAATTATTAGAAAGGTGGAGAATAGATCAAAAAGTGGGTTTTATCAGGGAGGATGCGAATTTGATGAAACAAATTAAAGATCAAAGTCGAACTCATATAAAAAGAGTTTATAATGTTTTAGTGGAACTGGATTCAGAAACAGAATTAGTTAAAGATTGTATGGTTAAATGGGCTCAAAATTTTGATGAGTCGATTTTATTAGATACATGGGAGATAATCTGGGTGAGGAATGTCAAATTTACTCAAGCTCAAAATCTACGAGAAAATTTTTATAAAATGTTTTATAGGTGGCACCTTGATCCACAAAAGATGTCTCGTATGTATCCAAATGTGCAGCCTAAATGTTGGAGATGTGGTTGTTTGGATGCAACGTACTATCATATTTGGTAGTCATGTAGAAATATAAAGGCTTTTTGGATTAAGATTTGGTGGAATATTCAGAAGATTTTTAATAGAAGGATAAAATTTACACCACAATTGTTTTTGTTAGATATTATTGTTAATTGTGATGATAAAGAAATTATTTTAATGTTGAATTTAATTACAGCGGCAAGGTTGCTGATTGGGCAATATTGGAAGAAGGACTTTTTGCCTATTTTAGAAGAATGGTTTCTTAAAGTTTCTTATTTATCTGAAATGGCAAAAATTTCGGCTTATCTGAAAGACCAATCGCAAGAGAAATATATTTTGGTGTGGAAAAGATGGGTGAATTTTATACAGAATAAATATGAGATTAGAAAGTATTATTTAGCTTTTGAATAACTTATGTTAAGGGTAATGGTTAGAATCCCTGTTTTTATGTACTGGAGTTAAAGTATTTAAAATTTTGTTTTTTGGATGTATGTATAATCGTTTGATGTTCATTTAAGTTGTATGTTTTTTGTTGTTTTTAACCCTGTATTCAGCTCTGGAAAGGAGGGGGGAGGGTGATGGGGGGGTGGGAAGGGGGGAGTATTTTATTGTAAAACTTTAAAAATTTTCAATAAAAAAAAATACAAAGACCTACAAATAGAAATAGAAAGACTGTGGCAAAAGCAAGAAAGGATAGTACCAATAGTAATAGGCTCCTTGGGTGCAATCCCAAAACAACTGGAGCACCACTTGAACACCACTGGCACTGACAAATTCGCTATTAGTCAATTGCAAAAGGCGGCCTTACTAGGAACTGCTTCCATCCTGCGACGATATCTGTAATACCATCAAACATCCACATCTGCCTATCCCAGGTCCTGGGTAAGGACTCGATAGGTAGATAAAATGCCAAATCCAGTCTGAACATCTGGCTGATTGTGCGATGATCCATAATAATAATAATAATAATAATAATAATAATAAAGTTGGAAGGGACCTTGGAGGTCATCAAGTCCAACCCCCTGCACAGGCAGATAACCCTATACCATTTCGGACAAATGGCTGTCCAGTTTCTTCTTAAAAACTTCCAGTGTTGGAGCATTCACCGCTTCTGGAGGCAGGTTGTTCCACTGGTTAATTGTTCTAACTGTCAGGAAGTTTCTCCTTAGTTCTAGGTTGCTTTTCTCTTTGGTTAGTTTCCACCCATTGCTTCTTGTCCTGCCTTCAGGCGCTTTGGAAAATAGCTTGACTCCCTCTTCTTTGTGGCAGCCCCTGAGATATTGGAACACTGCTATCATGTCCCCCCTCGTCCTTCTCTTCATTAAACTAGACATACCCAATTCCAGCAGCCTTTCCTTATATGCTTTAGCCTCCAGTCCCCTAATCATCCTTGTTGCTCTTCTTTGTACTCTTTCTAGAGTCTCAACATCTTTTTTACATTGTGGTGACCAAAACTGGATGCAGTATTCCAAGTGTGGCCTTACCAAGGCATTGTAAAGTGGTATTAATACTTCACGTGATCTTGATTCTACCCCTCTGTTAATGCAGCCCAGCACTGTGTTGGCTTTTTTGGCAGCTGCAGCACACTGCTGGCTCATATTTAAATGATTGTCCGCTAGGACTCCAAGATCACTCTCACAGTTACTATTATTGAGCAAGGTACCCCCTATACTATACCTGTACATTTGGTTTTTCTTGCCTAAATGTAGAACTTTACTTTTTCTACCATTGAATTTCATTTTATTAGATAGCGCCCAGTGTTCAAGTCTGTCCAGGTCTTCCTGTATCCTACACCTGTCTTCTGGAGTGTTGGCTATTCCTGCCAGCTTGGTGTTGTCTGCAAATTTGATGAGTTCCTCATCTATCCCCTTGTCCAAATCGTTGATGAAGATATTGAAGAGCACTGGGCCCAGAACAGAGCCCAGGGACACCCCACTACACACTTCCCTCCATGTAGATGTGGTTCCGTTGAGGCAGTGATTATACATGGATTGTTAAGCAGAAGAACAGAAAACAGTAAAGTGATGGAGTGGAGTTCTGTAGAGAAGGACAGAATAGTTTGGAGCAGGAACATTTTGTGTTATAACATTTTTTTGTTTTAAGTACCACTTGTTACTGATCTAAATCTTTGAGCTCAACAATCTGGGAGACTGAATTGAATATACATTATAGGCCATGTTTTTTTTAACAGATATGTTGTATATTGTCAAGAGACAATGCACTGTGGAAATGTCTTCTTAAAGTAGATTTTTAAACTGTTGGGATATTATTTATTGGTGCTGATAGAGAAAGATGCCATGATTGGAACTGACCTTAGAAAAAATGGATGTCTAAACCTATAATTAATAATTGGCAACACTGAACAGAAGTTGTTTGCTCTAGATTCTGCCAAGAATGGAAGAATATTTAGAGAGAATTTTGGCTCTTGTAGACTGCTAATAAGGTTATATCTATGCTGGGTAAGATTTTTCCTTTTTAAAAAATGCCTTAACCTATTTCACTACTGAGAGGATAAAATGAGTCAGTGGAAATTGTTGCTTTGGGCAAACATTTGGGGGAGGAGCTAAAAAAAGGAAAAGATCAAAACCAAAATATGAATTCTTTTTTGGAATATAATAGGGGATCAGATAAGATTCTTTATGGCGCTTATAAGATTGTTAGGTGCTATTTAACTAGGTTAGGATATTCCAGCTACCTGCAATAGCTGCATAAATAAACAATTACTTTGCTGTAATGTTTGTAATCCAGTAACAGCTATTCAGCATGCATTGTTAAGTATTATAGTAGCAAACCTAAAATAACCACATTATTAAAGCATAACTTCATGCTAGTTACAATAGTTATAAAATGCTCAAATGCTTAAG
Organism: Crotalus tigris; assembly: GCF_016545835.1. Lineage (NCBI taxonomy): Eukaryota > Metazoa > Chordata > Lepidosauria > Squamata > Viperidae > Crotalus > Crotalus tigris. Next base: position 56,460 of record NW_024097608.1, read on the forward strand.
ACTTTGGCCAATGAATAATAAAGCAGAATAAAATCAATATTTATATAATATGTAAAAATAACAATAACATATACATACACTGCCCTGTGTTACCTGTGAAATGCTTATTCAAATGGAGTCAAATTAAAATTAAATTTTGTGAATATGAAATATGTAGAAGACCTCAAGCAAATCAGCAAATCTATTTTAATGAACTGTGTTACTTGAGTAATGTTTAAGGTTGAATAAGTAGATAGAACTTTTAACTTGTTGCTGCAAAGGGAAAGAGAATGAACAGGATTCAAGAAATATGTAACCTGAATAATAAAAGAGCATTTTTATAGCCAGAACTATGAGAAGGGTAAATAGTGGTGATGTTGAATATGCTGCTATCATTTCAAGACAAAAGTATACTTTTAAAAAATGTTTTTGATATCAGTCAACCAGTCGAAATAGAATAGAATAGCTAATAGAAAAAAATTAATAATACAGGTAGTCTTGGCTTGCCTCCATTCATTCAGTGACTATTCAGAGTGATGGCGATGCTTAAAAAAATTGACATGATCACTTCTTGAAGTGCTGATTATTGCAACATCCCCGCGGTCACCTGATTGTGATCCAGGCCCTTGGGCGCCTGACTCATATAAGATCACAGGTATCTCTTACTAAATAGCACTCCTGCCTTTCTGCACTACCTTATCTGGGACTCCCACCTTTTCCAATTTAATGAGCCATGTGTGTTGGGATTATAACAGCAACTGGGACTCCTGACACTGGTGTTTCTAAGTGATGTGGTCATGCGACATCACACAATACAACCATGTCATTTAATGACAGCAATCCTGGTCTGAATTGCCATCGTAACTGGAGGACTATCTGTGGTTATTTCCATCATATTTATGAAGAAGTTTTCAAATGAAATGAAATAAAAATCCATTTACCCTGTAACTGTTAAAGTTAAAGTGGAGCTTTGTTATCTATTAAAGCCAACATAAATAAAAGTACTAGTTCTAACTGGGCTGTGTTCACTGTAATATATATTATTTCAGATAGTTGGTTTACTTAAGTATACAGCAGGGTTGGGGCCATCCAGATCTTTGTGGGAGGGAATGCTGTTCAGCAAGGGAGGCACTGACAGAATATGAGATATTATCAGTAGGAGCTTAATTCTGTCAAATTTACCTATCCTACTATCAACCTACTGCAGTTTATTCCAATTTCATATTTTGAAGTAAGTACAGTTTGTGCAGTAACTTACTTTACTTTAACACTATTGTTAGTTTCTTCTGTACAATGAAACATTTCCACTGGGAGATATCCAGCCACATTAAATTAATTTTTACATCATGTCAGGAAAAGCTGTGCAAAATTGAATTAACCAACCAGAGAATCCATCAATAAACTCTTTGGCTGCATTCCATTAGGAAACAAAAAAGGTTGGAAATCCCCAGGGCTATCACAGGTTCTTTTGCTAAAATGACACCAGCAAAATCATCTCCAGGAAAAGAACAGTGAAATTATTTTTTAAAACTGAGCAATCTTAAATTGTCACTTACTATCTATGATAGCAACAAAGTTAAGACATATATAAACAAGTCCGATTCATCCTTTGCATAGAATTATAAAGCATTAGGTTGAAAGAGACTTTGGGGTTTATATAGTTCAAGTCCTTGCTCAAAAAAGCTGCTATTTAGAATGTCTCTTTTTTATTATTAAAAAGTTTTATTAATAATTACATAATAAACCCAATAACCCCCCCTACCCCCCCACTTCCCAGAACCAAATACAGGGTATATCAAACATATTAAACATAATCTAATTAAGTTAACAAATATATTAATCATAAGCTAAACAAGTTTAACAATTTATACAAGTTATAATTTATAATTAAGTATAATTATTATCATACTTAACCCTTAACTCCCTTTAAACCTTTTTATTAATAATACTTATTTTTTAATCATAAAATAAGTGGAACTTTTCAGTTCCGTATTTAATCTGAATATAATCTATCCATCTTCTCCATACCATAATATATCTTTCTTGCGTATGATCCTTTAAATAAGCAGAAATTTTAGCCATTTCTATATAGAATGTCTCTATATAGACACTTTGATAGAGGGTGATCCAGCTTCTGCATAAATGAGAAGTGTGAAGAAGAATCCACCATCTTTTACTATATATTCTTCTATAGTCAAATTGTTCATATATTCACAAATACTTGCTTTCCTGCAAATTCTTAACATTATCTGAGTCCTTCCATCTGGAGCAAAAGCGAGTAAGTCTACTCCATTATTTTGTAAAACAATTATATATTAAAAAGTATTGTCATGTTAATCTTAGGGCTAAGCACATTCAACTCTTTTAAGTGAACTTTATATAATTGTTCTCCAGGTTTCCCATCATACTGGCATCTTTCTCGGGACAGCTTCCTATTTCTTGATATCTTCTTTAATTTGTGTCCCACCAAAATAAATGCAAGCCATGTATCCATGGATAGATAGGCAAGCTGGTACCCTCTAAATATTTTTTTACTATAAATCATTGACCATATTTGTTGGACTGATGAGAGTTATTCCAGAATAATGTATAATGTATTGTCTGTTTATGTATATTTTAATTGTTTTAATTAATTTTGGGATTTTATAAGTCACCTAAAATCTAATGGATTGGTGGTCATAAATTTAATAAGAGTATTTTTTCATCACTTCCCTCTACAGTGGTAAGAGGTATACCTTACTGTCCATAAGCAGTAAGCCTTCTTAGTCACAAAAGCACAGTAATATACTATTAGATGGAATCTTCATCAGCATTATACATGGATTGTAGCAGCAAACTATAATCTGTCACTGATAAAAAATGTTAGCTATCCTCTGTGGCTGCTTATCCTAGTCCATGATGCAGAGATACATAGTGTGATAGTTAAAGTTAGGACTAGAAGCAGTGAGACCCTGGTTGTCATCCATCCTCTGCCATGGAAACTCACCAGGTGACTTTGGGCCAGTCATTTTCTTTCAGCTCAATTTTCTTCACAGGGCTGTTAATGGAAGGAAAAATAGGAGCATGATATACTGTCTTGAGTTGCTTTGAACTGCAAGATGGGTGGCAAATACATTTGATAAATATGTGCCACTTTGAATTTCTTTACAGTTTATACGTCTAGTAAATTAAATCAATACATTTTCTGTATATTTCCCTATAATGTTCATTGAGAATATTTATTTGTTTAATTATTTTCACATTTTTTGAACCACCCTATCTCCCTTGGGGAAGGACCCTGGGTGGCATACAATAAAATGTTAAAATATAAAAACAACATATCAAAATAAAAAAAAATAGGAAATCTAGAATTTAAAAGGAGGCAAAGATGATTAAAACGTTAAAAAAATAGCTAAAAAGGGGAGAGGAGCTCAGGGGATCCTGCAGCCATGGGACTGGTTGGTGCCCTGAGAGGCCACAGAGCCATATTTTAACTTCTTCTCAGAAGGGAGGTTTGTCTCATCTCTAGGAGGGGGAATAATCCAGAGGGTGGGGGCAATGACAGAGAGGGCTCTCTTCCTAGATTCTGTCAGTGGGAATTCTTTAACAGATGGGGTCTGCAACATACTTCCCTGTTTCACCAAGTGGAATGGGCCAATATAATGGGACAAAGATGGTTCTATAGGTAGCTTGACCCCATGCCATGTAGGGCTTTATAGGTCACAACCAGTACCTGGAATTCAACCCAGAACCAAACTGATATCCAATGCAGCTTGCAGAGCAGAAGTGTTCCATATGCCCTTCTTTGAGTACCCAGAATTTGTCACACAGCTACATTCTACATCAGCTGAAGCTTCACAGGATACCTTTCAAGGTCAGCCCCATGTATAGTATGTTGTGATATTGATGAATGAAGAGTCTTTTTTTGGAAAAATGCAAATTAAGCAGATTTGGATTAAGATAATGAAGTAAACAAATTTCTTCCTACTTAAAATGACCAGTAAAGCAATCATTCCTGAACTTCTCACATTAGTACAGTTAATGTTTTAATATCTTAAAACGTGATGCTTGAAAGCTAGCTTGTATTTGTAAAACAATACTGTATGCAAGTAAGAATCTAGTAATAATCAGAGTGTTAACTCCTTAAATATTTGTTATTGGATGCATGTAATATTTCTCCTTGCCAGATTCCTCATTACACAACCTCTTCAGTTACTAGGATGCAAAGAGTATAACTTCTGATCCTCAGCTGAATAATCAGAGATGCTTGATAATTTAGCCATCGGGCTCCATGTACTCATTTTAATTACAGAAACAGGAGGAAAGGGGTGGTGGTGTTCTAATGAATGTTCAGTGTTGTGATGCAATTCAGAAATCATCCTAGTTTATTTAAAATTCTCATGGTAACTAGCATGCAGATTATTATTTTTTTCAAAAGTGCCATATGTGTCTCAGCAAATGATCATTCTTTGAATCAACATGTTGGACTCTTCAATAAACTCCTGTTTGGGTTATATGTGGTAGCTGCATTCTTTCTTTCAAATATAGTCACAGTTGTCTTAAATAAGCTTGCTAGTCTATAAATTCTTGGAGAAGTCATTTTGAAGACTGTATGCAGTAGATTAAAAAAATTATTTTGTGAGAAAAATCTAGGAGAATTAAAATTATTAGGGAATTCTTCTGTGGTTTTTACATCACTTTTCCTTTACATTGCAGTTCTTGATTGGGGGTATCATCATTTTTTAAAAGCTGATCAGAATTGCTCAGATAAAGTTAGAATGCTCTTAAAATTAGTTTCTACTATATTTGGGGATGCTTGTGCAGGCAAACCAGGAGCAAAGGTCAATGAGTTTTGAGAAATGGCTAAATCTGTGGGTCTAGCTGTCTGTCATAACCATCCACCTAGCACAGCAAGGATTTGGGGGCAGATGGTTTCTCACTGGCTGGTGTCTTCTGGTGAAGCAAGTATATCTGTATTGCTGCGATATGTGTAGATGTATACATGAATAAAATGTTGCTTTTATCCATTATTTTAAATTTCTAACTTTTCAAAATAGAAAATATTTTGTTAGGTAGTAACAAAAGAATAAATAACTACTATGCCAGTATTACAGATACAGTGATATATATATATATAAAACTAATGATTTCATTGCAGTTAAGATTTGCAAACAAATACATACATACATACATACATACATATATTTGTTTGCAAACCTTAATTGCAATGAAATCATTAGTTTTATTTTTGAAGCGTAACACAAATTCATTTTTATTTTACTGCTCGTGCTATTACAAAGTTTGGAGCTCCTGTTTTACAGAGGTTAGGACAACATACAGCATTTCCCCGTTACCTAGAAATTAGACTTGAGCGGTCTGCTAAGTGATTGTATGAGTTAGTAGGCCCAGAATTGCTGGGCATGAGTAAAATAGTCAGAATCTGTTGTACTCAGTTCTCTTGTTGATCCTATCAGTTCATTGGAACTAATATCTATATGAATTTGAATCTGTTTTTAAAATCCACATGAAAATACTTACATATTTTTTGTACATTTCTTGTGACAAATATTTTGGTTTGCAGCTTTTCTAATAAACATATTTTTCTAATCAGCTTTCATAATATAAAACACGTCTGAATGTTGTTTTCACCCAGCGTATGCTTTCTTTGTTATATTTTCTAACAAAATTGCATTGTTAATTCATAAAATGAAAATATTGATTGATAATTATGTTTCACTTTATTTCTATATTAAGGAAATATATAAATATCAATTTATATACAAACAAATGCATTTCTCCTCATCCCTAAAACAGGAATAATTAATTGGCCAAAATAGCTTTTATGCTTCTGATACAATTATTCTCTGAGGTAGAAAAATGGGGTTGAAGTGTTCTGCTCTGCTAGGTTCCAGGCACAAAGTAAAAAGAGTAGCAGCAGTAACACTTTATTGTGACTACTAATCCCTCAAGCTTTTAAGAATGGGAATATTTTAGTTTTCAAGTAGTACATTGCAAACAAAAGTATATGACATCATCAAGAGAGTAAAAGAATTGAAATGGAAATGGGCTGGTCACATAATAAGAACTGATGGCAGGTGGATAAAGGCAATCATAGAATGGATCCCACTTAATAAAAAGGGTCCACAAAAGAGACCTAAAACAAGATGGATCGATGACATCAGCAAGTATTGTGGGCCCAATTGGCAAAAGAAAGCTCAGGACTGTATTGGTTGGAAACATATGGAAGAAACCTTCATCCTGCAGTGGATAGACAATGACTAAAAATGATGATGATGATTGCAAATAAGTCTAATTATCCCAGTGTGAAATTGGCAATTTTGAGCAATGTTTTAATTAATGTGAGACTTAAAGAAAAGTAAGGATGCTTCTGATTAAAATGTTATTGAGCCATATCTAGGATATTTTATTCTACCCCATCATTAATCCATTTTTTTTCTGATACTCTCCCAACAATTAGTCAGAATCTCTTAGCCACTGAACATACTTACTTTTCATTAGCTGTTTTTTAAATCTTCTTTTCTAAAGTTGTTTCTGCAACTTGCCTTCTTATGTGCAGTTATTCACCAAAGAATTAATTGTTACCTTGGTTAAGCTTGTGGGAGGGTCTCCTATAATCCCCATTACAATTCAGGTAGTCCTCAATTTATAATCATTTGTTCAGCGACTATTCAAAGTTAGTGAGGCACCGAACAAAGGGATTTACTACTGTCCTTGAAGTTAGACTGCTATAATGGACCCCATGGTCATGTGACCAGAATTTGAGTGCTTGGGTTGCTTCAAACTGCCTGTCTTCCCCCATCTATGCCCTTTTGGCCCTCTGCAGTTTGGGACTCCTCCCACCCTAACTGACCTTACCAGTCTTTTTGTTCTCACTGCTGCCAAAGCATGCCTCACTGTAGGCCACACAAAGGTTTCTTCCCAAGCTTGCACACAGTGATTTCCTTGGGAGACCTGGCAAAGATGACCAGAGGTTGCCTCATGAAGGGCCCTTATGGGCAAAGCTTGTTAGCAGGAAGAGCCAGAAGACAGCAAAGGTTGGCCAGGGTAGCAGAGTGCAGGGGGCAAGGGTAGCTGGGCCTGGACTGGAGAAGCTGAATTTTCCCAAAATGGCTATGGCTTTCTGCTATGCTGCTAATGTACTTGGGGCTTCTCAGGGTGCTGTGACTTTGCACTATGCTGCTGGTGTGGCTAAGGCTTCCAAATTCAACTGTAGCTCAAAATCTTCTTATAGCCTTAGGGCTGTGGTGTACTAAGAAGCCCCTGAGCCCCAGTATGGCAAACAGCTCCAGAGGCATGCAGTTCTGTGCTGCTTGCTATCCTGCAAGACATAATGCAGAATGGCCAAAAAGGTAGAGATGGGTGGCAGAAGGAGATAGGTGAGTGGAGAGAGTTGAAGAGGAGGCAGTCCCTTACAGTACTCTACAGAGTCTAGAATGTCAGCCCTCCTAAGTAACAGACATGAAACACAACTAGATGAACTAATTCTATTTTATACTAGAGCAGGAGTGTCAAACTTGCAACGTCACATAATGTGTCGCGACATATCACAACTTTTTTGCCATTGCTGGCAATGGGGTGGGTGCGGTTTTGCTATGATGCATCTGCCCCACAGGTCGGCAGTTTGACACCCCTGCACTAGAGAATCTTGCAAGTCTGTAAGTACTCACTTTCCACCTGCCACTTTCAATTGCTTGATTCATTAGGGCAGGTCCTCCTAGGTTTTTGTCATTGATTGTTAAGCTACTAGGGCTTCTCTTGTCTGATTGTTTCCTAGGCAGCATCACTTCCCCTTCCTCCTCAAACTCATTTACTTATTCAATTACAGGGAGGCACCAAGCCCAGAATGGCTTGGCGTGGGTCCTCACCTACGACCGTTGGAATTCAGTTAACGATGGGAATGGGGAGCACAGAGATTGCTGTTGCTAAGAGATATAGTCCACACAATGTTACACTTTATGACTGCAGTGCTTAGTGATGGATGTTCTGGTCCCTATTGTGGGCCTAGATTGAGGGTTTCCTGTATAGGTGATGTTATGTCCCGAGCCTTGCAAACGGCTCGGGCGTTTGCAGGCAGTCCCGGGCAGGTGCAAAGCTGCCCGGGACCAGACAGGCTGTCACCAGCGTCGTGCGCATGCGCGGGTGCTGGCGTGGGAAAAGTATCGCTTTTACCCGGGAAATGTCTATATAAGAAGTTGGGAGGTTTTGGGAGCTGCTGAAGCCATCTACTTGTAAGCTGAATACAGAATAAAGAAAACTGAGAACTTCAACTGCTTCTCGTGTCTGCTTCCCGCCATGGACTCAACACTGGCGACGAAGGTGGGATTGCCTTACACCGCCTGGAAAGGAAGAAGTGTAAGCTTACCCAAGTGAGTCCTGAGCGGCGGAACGGCGTCGATTCGGCAGCTACCCGCCAATCCAGTGCGCATTCGGGGGTAGGCTGGTGATAGACCCGTCTCCTGAAGATGGCAAAAATCGGAAGGCTTTCGGAATTTGACGTCTCACATCCAGAGCGGTGGGAGTCATACGTAGCCAGGGTGGAGAACTACTTCAAGGCAAACCAAGTGAGGGAAGAAAGCTTGAAGGCTGCCACCCTGCTTTGTGTTTGCGGCCAAGACGCCTTCGACATCACAGAAAACCTTGCAGCACCTGTTCCAGTAGAGTCTGTAAGCTACGCAGATCTGAAGAAGCTACTGAAGGAGCACTTCCACCCCAAGATGTCCGTCATCGCATGGCGCCACACCTTCGAGCAGAGGGATCAACGGCCCGGTGAGTCGGCCAAAGAATTCATCGCCGCATTACGGAAGGCCGCCAAGCACTGCGAATTCAAAGACCTTGAAGAACGACTGAGGGACCGATTCGTGTGCGGGTTAAGGCATCGAGATCTACAACAGAGACTTTTCGCTAAAGAAGAATTGTCCTACCAAGATGCCTTAAGGGAAGTCACCGCAGAAGAAGCAGCAGGCGGCGCTGTCAAGAACATCCGGCCGATCAGAAACAGTCCAGAGGTTGCATCCGTGCACCAGGAAGACGTCCAAAGAAACTCCGAGGAGGATCCGGACGAGGAAGTCGACCGTCTCCACCCCACGAAGGAAGAAAAACAGAAGGGAAGCTCTTCAGCTCCGCTCAAGTGCATCGGCTGTGGAGGTCGCCACAGGAGAACCGACTGCAAGTTCCGCTCCGCTACCTGCCGGGCATGCGGCAAACAAGGACACATTGCAGCTGTGTGTCTGGGCCGACGAAAGGTACAACCTCAGGAAGAACTGCGCCTGAAAGGTACCAGATTCCCCAGCCAGAATAGGGTAGGGTTTTGCGCTTCGCGAAGAAGCATCCTTAGGACAGGCACACACAAGCCCATTAAGAAAAAGCTGTCACTCAAGGTGAAGCTACAAGGGGTTCCATTATCTATGGAACTAGACACAGGGTCTGCCTTTTCAATTATCTCCTTGCATACATTTAGGAAGATTTGTTCCGGTAGTGGAACTCAGGCCAAGTTAAGGCCTTCTGACATTGTGTTAACAGATTTTCAAAATTCAAGAGTGTGTGTTAAGGGGGAGGCCACCCTTAACGTGCAATACAAGAGTTTTGAAGGTCCACTAGACTTATTAGTAGTAGGGGGTGAACGAACGAGTCTCATAGGACTCGATTGGTTTGAGGCCCTGGGGATACACGTCACAGGACTCAACAGTTTACAAACACTCGACCTACAGGAAGTCTGCAAAGAATTTGCAGATGTTTTCAGCCCCCAGCTGGGCACATTCAAAGGACCCCCTGTGTCCTTAAAGCTAGACCCCACTGTCACTCCCATTAGAATTAAAGCAAGAAGGGTCCCTTTTGCTTTAAAGAGTAAAATTGACACTGAGTTAGACAAACTGATCCAACAGGGAATCCTAGAACCTGTTGATTCCAGTCCTTGGGAGACACCCATTGTCACGCCTCTAAAGGCAAATGGGGACATTCGCATTTGTGCTGACTACAAATGCACTCTGAATAAGGCATTGCAGAAACATGCCTATCCTGTTCCTGTGGTCAGTCATATTCTGGCCTCCCTCAAGGGGGGGCGCGTTTTTGCAAAGCTTGACCTAGCTCAAGCGTATCAACAGCTGCCTGTTGATGATGATGCTGCTATAGCTCAGACTATTGTGACCCACAGGGGAGCCTTTAAGGTAAAAAGGCTGCAGTTTGGAGTGAATGTCGCTCCTGGGATTTTCCAAAGCGTAATGGAAAACACACTGCGGGGCATACCGGGGGTTTGCCCCTACTTTGATGATGTCTTAATTGCAGGAGACTCCACACACATTCTAGCTGAAAGGCTAAGAGCTGTTCTGTTAAGATTCAGGAAATCAGGCCTCAAGCTCAAAAAAGACAAATGCATGATTGGGGTGCCTTCTACTGAATTTCTGGGGTTCAAAATTGATGCTGCTGGGATTCACCCTGCTGAATCCAAACTGACTGCTATTTTAGAAGCACCTAGGCCAAAGTCCAAGGCCGAACTTCAGGCCTTCCTGGGCCTCCTGAATTTCTACAATTCTTTTCTTCCACAAAAAGCTAGTGTAGCTGAGCCTCTTCACAGGCTACTAGACAAGCAAGCAGTGTGGCAGTGGTCACAAACGCATGAGGGTTGTTTTAACAAAGTCAAGGCTTTGCTCACTTCTAACAGTGTACTTGCACATTTCAACGAGTCTCTTCCTGTGTGCATCGCTTGTGATGCGTCCCCTTACGGGGTTGGAGCTGTCCTGAGCCACCTCAGGTCTGATGGAACTCAGGTTCCTGTTGCATATTACTCCAGAACATTGTCTTCTGCTGAGCGCAACTACGCTCAGATAGACAGGGAGGCTCTGGCTGTTGTTGCTGGAATTAAAAAATTCCATGACTTTCTATATGGCAGGCACTTCACGGTCTTCACTGACCATAAGCCTCTGCTGGGACTGTTTACCACACGTAAGCAGACTCCCCAAATCATTTCCCCTAGAATGCTTAGGTGGTCTATTTTTTTGTCTGCATATGATTTTTCCTTACTCCACAAGCCTGGAAAAGAAATGGGCCATGCTGATGGTCTCAGTAGGTTGCCTCTGCCAGTAGTAGAAGCCGACCCTGCGCCAGCTGTCAACATTCTATCAATCCAAGCCTTGCCCGAGCTCCCTCTTAGTGCCAGGGATGTTGCCGCTGAATCAGGTACAGATCACACACTTTCACGTGTCCGTTCCTGGGTTTTGTCTGGTTGGCCTGAGCACTGCCCTAGTCCTGAGTTTCAGAGTTTCTGGTCCAAAAGGAACGAGCTGTCCCTTTCTCAGGGTTGTCTGCTTTGGGGAAACAGAGTTGTCATTCCCACCTCAATGAGGACTAGGGTCTTAGAATCCCTCCACGAGGGTCATCCTGGCATTGTTCGTATGAAGGCTCTTGCGCGCAGCCACTTGTGGTGGCCTGGTTTAGATAAAGATATTGAGGCTAAGGTGCATGCATGCCACCGGTGCCAACGATCTCGCCCAGAGATGCCCCAATCTCCCGTGCATAGATGGGAGGAAACACAGTCCCCATGGTCTAGGGTGCACATTGACTACGCTGGACCCTTTCAGGGCCAGTTCTTCTTACTCCTTGTTGACAGCCATTCGAAATGGCTTGAGGTTGTACCTGTCTCATCCTCCACCACTGCAAAGACTATTCAGGTACTGAGGGGGATTTTTGCTGCACACGGGCTGCCAGATGTCATTGTGTCCAACAACGGCCCTCAATTCACTTCCTCCGAATTCCAAGCTTTCTTACAGGCAAACATGATTCGTCATGCCACGTCTGCACCCTTCCACCCGTCCACCAACGGTATGGCTGAACGTATGGTGCGCATCACAAAGGACGCATTGAAAAGACTCACCTATGGGGACTGGCATCACAGGTTGGCTGACTTTCTCCTTTCTTAGCGCACCACACCGTCCACTTCTACAGGGAGAAGCCCAGCTGAACTTCGTTGGGGGCGTCAACTTACTACTAAACTTGACCGGTTGCATCCGGACAGACTGCCTTCATCCACCTCACATCCTAGGGCACCTAGACAACTACTTGTGGGTGCCCCGGTTTGGGCTCGCAATTACGGGCCTGGTCATACATGGGTCCCCGCTTCTATTTCCAGGGTCACAGGTCCTCTCTCCTACGAGGTAGCACTGGACAACGGTCGTGTCCTGCGTCGGCACATCGACCAACTCCGCCCTCGGCGGGACTTTTCAGATGAGACTCCTGGGTCTTTTCCAGGGGGGGAGGGGGACCCTTTGGAGCAAAGGGAAGGGCACGAGCTGCTGCCCATCTCCACTGATGGAGCTACAAACGGCCCATCCCAGGGTTCCGCGAGAGCTCCGAACAAGAATCTATGAGCCTACCTAATTACCAGGCATCCACGCCTACTCCAGCCAGGGAGTCACCCCGGGGGCATACTCACTTTCCACACACATCACACAGCACTCCAGTCACGGAGGATACCCGGGGGCATCCCAACAAATCATTCCCCGCAAGAGAGCTGGCACACAATTCCCAAGGTTGGCCTGACCTTACCCCAAATCCTACAGGGGGTCAAACATACAGGGAGGTGGTCGAGGAACCAAGTCCCGACTACAACACCTCTAGCCCAAATCAGGGAGTAACTGAGTTTTGGGAAAGTACAGAAACCCACACAAGCCCGGACACAGAACGGGGTTCAGGGAATGGACAGCCTCCTGACAGGTCTTGGATGGGACCTAGGAGGTTCAACAGAGACGCCCAGCAGTGGCTATCACTTCAAGGGGCCCGAGGGCCTACAGCTAGGCAGGTCAACCAGGTCACAAAGTGACAGAAGCCCTGGCCTGACGAGCCCGGTGGGCGAGCAAGCAGGCCAGGCAGCGGGGCACAGTCCTTGGAAGGCACCAAGGCAAAATAAGGAGAACAGGCTCACATCTCCCTCCAGTCAGGGAACTCATGCTAGTAACCCAGAGCTGAGAAGGTCACAGAGAGCAAAGAAGTCTCCTAAATACTTAGAGAATTACATAACATTGCTGGCTAAACAAAAGCCAGGTAACGATAGGAGCACTGAGAAGCAGAACACTGCATAAAATAAATGATTATATGTTGGTAGTAGTTTTAGCCCAGGGGAAAGGGGTGTTATGTCCCGAGCCTTGCAAACGGCTCGGGCGTTTGCAGGCAGTCCCAGGCAGGTGCAAAGCTGCCCGGGACCAGACAGGCTGTCGCCAGCGCCGTGCGCATGCGCGGGTGCTGGCGCGGGAAAAGTATCGCTTTTACCCGGGAAATGTCTATATAAGAACTTGGGAGGTTTTGGGAGCTGCTGAAGCCATCTACTTGTAAGCTGAACGCAGAATAAAGAAAACTGAGAACTTCAACTGCTTCTCGTGTCTGCTTCCCGCCACGGACTCAACAGGTGACTTCAATAGTAACAGTTGTAATAGGGCTGCCTTACCTAATATATCAGAATTCAGCACCTGAATGCCTTTCTTAAACAAAGGAGCTGGCTATTGAATAGTACAAATGAGCAAAATAAAGAAATCTCTCTTCTAGTTTCAAGGTTAGACAGAGTTGCTGTTCTTCATTTTTCTCCACTAGAGAAAATGTTTGCTGCTAATGTGCACCAAGATGAGCCAGTGAGTTTGTTGCTTGGCAACGACCATGCACTTTTGCCCCTCTTTTGCCCCTCCTATTTGCTCTCATGGAATAGGCCCCAAGCCACTCCTTTGGGAAAACTGAGATCCAGGTGGTTGATCAAATTAAAATCTCATTAAAGACTCAGATTTTAAATCTGAAAATGTCTGATTAAAGAATTAATTGATTAAGCATAGTGATTAATCAATAAATGGTTTCAAGCCTGCTTGTTTTTCAGCAAATTACCACAGAATGTTGGCAGAGAGATAAAGCTGGGTTAAATGTAATTGGTCATGTTTCAGTGCAAGCAAGTAACCTTTTAAGGTTTCCCACAGAGCTTTAAAGCTCTTGGGCAAGGCGAATGCTCCCCTTCTAATTCGATAACAAATTGGGCTGTTTCTGCTGCTTGAAATTAGAATAAGCAAGGGGTGCTTTGCTTACTTGCAAAATCCAACCTTTTGCTATCAAATATGTTTCCTTCCAAATCAGAATGAAGAGCACCAAAGACCTCTCAAATTTGCAACCTGAGACAAAGAATTCCCAAAGTGCCTTTTCCTACAACAGTAGGTAACAATGGAAGAGAATATTTGTAGCTTAGGGGTCTTGAACTGTGGGGTCCTTGTTGCTCTCTGATTATTTTTGATTGTTTTCTTGCAGACATTTCATTACCAAACTAGGTAACATAATCAGTGTTAGGAGTTGGGTTTGCTCTCTACAATAAATAGCAGTTTGCCTTCCCTTTGATGATATCTAACATCAGCTTCCCAAACTGATGACCATAATCATTTTACTGGTATTGCTAGTCTTTATTGTGTTCTTGAAAATCTCCTTTGGAGCAAACTTGCCAATTTGTTCTACAAGAAATCACCAGGTAAAGTCAGATTTTAACAAAGACAGCATGAGATCAATTTTTATAATGCCTTTCTTCATGTTTAAATGGTTTAACCACAGAATGAAAGCAAGTTTAATAAGGAGAAAAAGTTGGAGAAAACTCCTGGATTTTCTTGAATTAAAGGTGCATATGGAAAACCCCAAATCTGCTTCAACAAAAATAACAGCAAGAAAAAGTTCAGAAAAGTTGATTGTTATTGTTAACTAAAATACAAATAGTCCTCAACTTACAACCACATAATTGGGACCAAAATTTAAGTTACTAAACAATGCGGTCATTAAGCAAGTCATCACTGGGCTGGACCATTAATCATAGTCAGCAAGGGAATCACATCACCATTAAATGAATCCAGCTTCCCCAATTGACTTTGCATGTCGGAAGCTGACTGGAAAAGTCTGAAATTGTGATCACATATCACAGGTCATAATTTCTTTTTCTAAGGCTGTCATGAACTTGAACCATTATTAAATGAACAGTCATAAGTCAAGGATTACCTGTATAATTTGCGGTATTTCACTTTGGATTCTATCCTGATTTGTAGCTTAAAATTAGAAACAATATGAAAATCCCAGAAATTATTCAATGTGGCATTTCTTTCCAGAAATGTAGTAACATAAAAATACTTAACATTAATATTATTCCATGTTTTTTTTTGCAATTTACACTAGCATATCAACTAGTGAATAGACAGTATCTGTAACTAATTATCTGCTAACTCTTGATTTTGAATTCTTTCTCTCCAAAAAGGCCCAAGATAAACAACAAAATTGTTAATAGGATTTGGCAAATGTAGTTATGTAATGCCAGCAGTTTGTAGTCTTCACTGTTTTGACAGTCCATTTCTGTCAGTATTACTGAATGGATATAATTGTTCCTCTGTCATTACTTCCAATTGAAAAAAAATACAAAAAGAAAGAAACCAATAGCAACAAAACCTTCTAGGTCAGGAGGAGATAGAGATAGTGTCTCTTCTGATACTTCTACACAATAGCCTGACATGGCGTTGGATATTATGATGACAGAGACCTTCTAGATAAGATTTTGTATTACTTTGTCCATAATTGTATATATAATAGAAGCTTTTTCTTTCTCTCATCTGCCTGTCTACCTGAATATTAGTCTTTTTCTTTTGATCTGTTTAATTTATGTTCATTGTGTAGTTTTAGATAATGTAGTTTTATTCTCCACTGTTGCAAATTCAGAAAACATTGTTAATGGGTAATAAAAAATAAACATGCATACAGTGCCAACTACTTGCTTGCGCTATTCAGTGTATGCTGTTCCTTTCTACATCTTACATCCTGCCACTATATGTTGGACTGATTCCTCAGGCCTCTCTGCATAGGCTGCAGAGGGGAGGTGGCCATGGTAATTCCACTCTTGAATTTGTAACCATACCCATTCTTTGTGATTATCTGGTTGAGAGGGTTCAAGCCAGTACAGAACAGCAGGACAGTGCATCATCTTGGTGTATGCCACATATGAAGACTATGTGTGAGCTGTTTTGAGTTGACTTCCAGTGTTATCTTCCGTAGTCCCATTGAGTTCTTAAGGAAGGTCCTCAATGTTTTGTTGACTTTGTATAGCACCAGGCATTCACAAATCCACAGATATGTGTGACATTGAGCCATAGGCTTTCCTGGAAAATACGGTATTTAGCTTCTTGGCTTCTGCTTCTCTAGTGTATCTCCCTGATCTGATCGCCAGTGCTTTGAGCCTTTGTTTAGCAGTCTCTAGGGCTTCAAATGCAGTCAGAGCCTTGTATTTTTTCAATAACTGGGTTTTATCCCTAATTTTTACACCCTTGAAGATTACCCCTCATCTTCACACCCTTCTATAATTCCACCAGCTGACTAACCTCTCACCAGGTTTTCTTTTTTTTTTTATTGAAAATTTTTTAAAAACTTTTACAAAGACAGAAAAAAAACAATAACAACAACAACAACAAAAAACAAAACAAAACAATAGAACCCTCCCCCAACCCCTCCCAAACCACCCCCTCCCTCCCCCCCCGGAGCTTCCCAGAGCAGAATATAGGCTTAATTAAAAAAAATTAACAAAATTATAAGATAATTAAGAATAAAATATATATGAAAAAAGAATTATAAACCTTAAAAAGAGAAAGTATTTAAAAAAGAAAAACAAAGAAAAGAAAAAGAAAAAGTAGAGTTTTTATACAAATTATAAAAAAACTAAATGATATTTTTTCATATCCAATTTAAATTGTATGAAATTTACCCATTTTTCCCATACAGCAAAAAATTTCTCTTGTGTTTGCTCTTTTAGGAAAGCCGAAATCTTTGCCATTTCCGCCAAGTAAGATACTTTAAAAAACCACTCTTGCAAAGTAGGCAAAGATTCCTTCTTCCAGTATTGACCTACTAACAGCCTTGCGGCTGTAATCAAATTCAACATCAATATAACCTCCTTAGCATCACAATCAGTAACAATACCAAGCAAAAACAATTGTGGAGTAAATTTTACCCTCTTTCTAAAAAATCTCTGAATGTTCCACCCATATCTTAATCCAAAAAGCTTTTATATTTTTACACGACCACCAAATATGATAATAAGTGGCATCCAGGCAGCCACATCTCCAACATTTAGGCTGTAAGTCAGGATACATGAGAGACATCTTTTGTGGATCAAGGTGCCATCTGTAAAACATTTTATAAAAATTCTCCCTTAAATTCTGGGCTTGTGTAAACTTAACATTTCTCACCCAGATAGTTTCCCAGGTATCCAGTAGAACTGGTTCACCAAAATTCTGCGCCCATTTAATCATACAGTCTTTAATTAATTCTGATTCTGAATCCAGTTCCACTAGCACCCCATAAATTCTCTTAATGTGAGTTTGTCTTTGATCCTTTACTTGCTTAAAAAGATTTTCATCTTCTCTAAGCAAGCCTAAATTACGGTCCATCTTCCATCTATCTACTAATTGTCTATATTGAAACCAAGAATAGGTAATATTTTCATGTACTAGGTCTTCCAAAGATTTTAACTGCCAATTTTGACCATCCCATCTAAGTAATTGTGTATAAGACACCGTATCCATTTTAACACCTCTCTTTATCCCCTCTATCGCATGCCAAGGTATAGCCCATAATGGTATTTTAAAATCACTTTTATAATATTTCTTCCAAACCCTAAGTAAAGAGATCCTTATAATATGAGATTTAAAGGCCCAGTCCACTTTTTTATTAAATATTAAATAGGCATGCCAACCAAAAAGTAAATCCCATCCCTCCAAATGGAGTATCTCTAAATTTGTTAAATTTACCCAATCACTAATTAATGTTAAAACCACAGCATCATAATATAATTTCAAATTCGGTACCTTGAGTCCACCTCTCTCACGGAAGTCCTGCATGATTTTAAACTTTACCCTTGGTTTTTTCCCTGCCCAGATAAATTTATTAATGCCTTTCTGCCATTCATTTAAATTAACCTCATTCTTTAAAATAGGTAACATTTGAAATAAAAAGAGAAATTTTGGCAGGACATTCATTTTAATCACTGCAATTCTTCCCATGAGAGATAGCTGTAAGTTCTCCCAATTTTTCAAGTCTTTTTGTACCCTGACCCACAACCTTTCATAGTTATTCTTAAACAATTTTACATTAGAAACAGATAAAATAACCCCCAGATATTTTATCTTATCAACAATTTCAAAACCAGTCAAATTAGCCAAAATCTGTTTATCACAAGTAGTCATATTTTTAGATAATATTTTAGTCTTATTATTATTAATTTTGAAACCCGAAACTAATCCATATTGATATATCAGCTGTAATAACTTCACTACAGAATAAGTAGGTTGAGACAAAGTAACCACCAAGTCATCTGCAAAAGCTCTTAACTTATATTCTTTTTTGTTAACTTCTATTCCTCTTATTTCCTGCGACTCTCGGATTTTAATCAACAAAATTTCCAATGTTAAGACAAACAACAATGGTGACAAAGGACATCCCTGTCTAGTACCTTTTTCTATTGTAAAAACCTCTGACAAACCCCCATTAACAATAAGTTGTGCCGTTTGTTTTTGATATATAGCAGTAAGAGCATGTAATATTTTTTCTCCAAAATTCATCTCCTCAATTGCTCTTAACATAAAATGCCAGTTCAATTGATCAAAAGCTTTTTCAGCATCTAAAAATATCAGCCCTGCAGAAACTTGGTTGTTCTTATCTAAATATTCTAATATATTAATAATTTGTCTAACATTATTTTTCATGTACCTGCCAGTTATAAAACCCGATTGGTCCTTATGTATAAGCTGATGCACAACCGTCATAAGCCTATTAGCTAAAATTTTTGCAAAAATCTTATAGTCTACATTTAAAAGAGATATAGGTCTATAATTCTTTGGTAAAGTAAGATCTTGATCCTCTTTTAGAATCAAGGATATGAAAGCACTGCGCCATGACGGAGGAATCTCTGAACCCTGCAATATGTTATTAAAAAGCTCACCTAAAGGTTGAGTCATCTCTTCTACTAAAGTTTTATAATAAATAGGTGTCAAACCATCCGTACCTGGCGCTTTACCTAATTTTAATTGCTTAATAACTGTCACAATTTCCTCATTAGTAATTGGACCATTAATTTTTTGCTTCTGATCTTCTGTCAATTTAGGAAAGTTAGCCTCCCTTAAATATTTATTTATATCTAAAATTTGTACATTAGTAGTCTTATATAATTTTTGATAATAATCTAAAAAAGATTTCTTAATCAATTCCTTCTGATACACTAATTTACCATTATAATTTATTTTATCTATTGTTCTCTGTCTCTGTTTCTTTCTTAATTGATAGGCCAACCATCTCCCTGGTTTATTGGCATTACAAAATGTATTTTGTTTCATAAACAAAAAATTAGTTGCAGATTGATCAGCCATCAACATGTTAAATTGTGTTCTTAAGAACTTTATAGATTCCTTAACCTTTTCATCTGAAGGATTTAAAATCAAAAACTTTTCTTTTGATTTAATCTCATCTTTCAGTTCCTTACGCTTCTGAGTCTGCTTTTGTCTATGAACATTGTTCATTTTTATCAAAATCCCACGCAAGCTTTACCTGCATCCCATACCATTGATGTTGATGTCCCCTTATACATATTCAAAACAAAATAATCCTTTAAACACTCCTTTAACTTTTGAACGTTCTTTTCTTGTCTAAATAAGTTCTCATTCACCCTCCAGGATCTCCTCTCCTCTTTTTCATAAATCAGCTCCATCCAAACTGGACTATGATCTGTCAATGACCTAGGAAAAATTTTTACGTTCTTTACCCTATTATATAAGTCAGTTGTAATAAAAAAAATCAATTCTTGAAAGAGATTGATATCTATCTGAAAAAAAGGTAAAGTCTCTCTCCTCTTGATTACGTTCACGCCAATAGTCTCTCAATTCCCAGTCCTCTTTCAGATCAAAAAAGGCTTTGGGTAATTTAGCCTGTTTAGAAAGGGTAGAGGAATCTTTTTTGTCCCTTTGTGTATCTAAAATACCATTCCAATCCCCCATTAATATCACAGATCTATAGTCCAGCGAAATTATTTTCTGATGTAACAGTTTATAAAATTGTTCTTGTTGCTGATTTGGTGCATACAATCCCACTACAAGTATTTTCTTACCATATAAACCAAGTTCTATCATTACATATCTTTCTTGAGGATCTGATTCTACCAGACAAACTGGTAGATTTTGCTTAACATAAATAACCACTCCCCCTTTTTTCCCAGGGGCAGGAGATACAAAATGAGATCCCAAACGAGCATTAGCTAAATATTTTTGATCTTTAAGTAAAATATGAGTTTCCTGCAAACAGATAATATCATTGTTATGTTGCTTTAAATAATGAAAGATTTTCTTTCTTTTCTGAGGGGAGTTAAGGCCGTTAACATTCCAGGTCAGGAACTTTGCCATCTCCCTTAACCAGGAGCCTGGAGAAGACTGCCTGAAGATCTGCCATTGATGAATGTGTTGCAGAACTCTTGGGTCTTGCTCCTCCCACCGGCAATGAAGCACTTTCAGAAGAAGATTCTTTGGGTTCTTTCTTCTGTTGTTCCTTTTCCTTGCGTCTGTGTGCTGCACGGGTCATCCTCTGCTCTTTAACCTCTGTTTGACGTTGCCATTCCACTTGTGACTTCCCAACAGAAATCAGACCCAATCCTTCAGATTGCTGTTCCACCTCTTTGCCGCCCGAAGATTTCTGGATCATAGATAAAGATGAGCCTGCTCCCAGGACTGTATTATAAAACTCTTTGGCTTTAGCAACCGTGTTAAGCCTATAACGCATCCCCGCATGGCTCAAAACAATACCCGTCGGAATCTGCCATCTGAATGACATCGATCTTGCTTTAAGTTCATTAGCTAAAAAAGCAAAGTCTTTCCTGTTTCTTAAAATTCTTGATGGAATTTCCTTTAAAATAATGACATCTTGAGCAGCAATCTGAAATCTCTTATTGTAATAAGCTTGTATGATTTCATTATGCAGAGGCCTCTTTGTAAAATAAATCACCACATCTCTTGGCAAATTCTTTTGTTTCGCAATCCAAGAATTAACTCTGTAAACTTTTTCCACTTCTCTGCGTAATTCATCTTTATCCATATTCAAAACAGGAGCTAGATCATTAAGCACCATCTCTGTCAAATCTTGATTCATATCTTCTTTCAAACCCCTGATTCTCAAAGCATGCTCCATTTCCCTGTACTGGGATATAAGAATATCCTCTTGTGAAATTTCCACCTTTCTTTCCATATTCTGGAATTTATCTTCAATAAAATCAACTTTATCTGTGACCTCCTCCACTCTAGAATCCAATTTCACAACCACAGAAGCCAGGCCTGATAAAGCTGTTACTATATCTTGCCTCAAAATAGTGTTATTGTCCTCTAACAGCTGCTTCATTTCTTCTTTACTTTCAGATTTATTCTGTTTAAGGAGGTCTTTCATCTCCTCCTTGGTTTCAGATTTAATCTGTTTAAGAAGATCCTTCATTTCCTCTTTGCTTTCAGATTTGCTCTGTTCAAGAAGTTGCTTCATTTCATCTCTAATTTGGGATACAGCATTTCCCATTATATCTTTAATCTCTTGTGCAGATAAGCCTGGCAAAGGAGGAGAAGGTGGAGGCGATACTGATGGTGTAGCTTTAAGTTGTTGTTGTACAGTTAGAGTTGTAGGAGAGGAAACCACCTTAGAAAGTATAGAGGCCGGTTGCCTCTTTGAAGCCATTTTTTAAAGTATTATTCTCTCTCTCTTTCCTCTTAAAAGGAAAAAGGAAAAAGAAAAAAAAGTACTAAAATTCTTAAAGTTTAAAAAAAAAAAAAGCCAAGAAAAGTGCCCAAAACACGATCAGAAAATAAAGGAGAAAGTTAAAAGCAATAGATGTATTCATTTAAGTCCATATTTTCTTTCCGGGAACAAAAAAGTAAAGAACAAAAGAACAAAGTACTTTCAGAACGCCATCTTACTTTCACTCTCCATGCCGTCAAAAGAGAAACAAGGGAAAAGAATCAAAGTCAACTAGAAAAAAATTAAAATAAAATACTAAACTAAGGAAAAAAAATCTTTTAAACTGCTCTGTCCGCTTTAAATATTACTCACCAGGACACTTTAAACGCGGAGATGGTAGCGGCATTTCCTTTTGTCTCTGAAGAGACAAAAACAGCTGGGAGGCGGAGAAAGCAGGAACTCCGAGGGAACGCTCCTTCTGCCCCCTCAAAAGAAAAATCCAGAGGGGGCTAAGAGGTTCTACCTCTATTCTTGCAATCTCTACCCCTTCCCTTCGGCCGGGAAGGGGATTCCGAGCCGTGGGCCAGCTGATGTTCGCTGCGCTCCGCAGATCTGACGCCGTCCCAGGAGGACGGCTACAAAGTAGCCGCCATCAACATCGCTCCCCAGCGGAAGCTCCACCAGGTTTTCTTGATCTTAGCCTCTAACCTCATTTTCCAGGGAGAGTATGTATTTCTGTTCTTTTTGTAGGATCTCCAGGACTACAATGACTGTAATGTATACCATTGCTTTGAGTTATGATAATGTATACCATTGCTTTGAGTTATGATAGTAGTAGGAATTGCTGTGAAGGCTTTATTGGTATATTCCAGCATACTGTCTGACGGTAGTTCTCCACTGAACCTACAGTAACCAGGGTTGACTGTACTAGTTAATCTATGATCTTTTGCTTCATATCTGCAACTGTACATGGAGGAGATTCTCTTAAAGGTCCAGATTCAACTGTTGGCTGTATATTGGTTCTTCTCTCAGATCTTGAGCATGAGATATAATGTGTAGTTGATCTATATCTAGTTGTGAGAGCAGTTTCCTCTTCACTATGCTGAAGCTTTGGATAATTAGCTGTTTCTCAGTTAGTTATGAGAAACAGGTTTTGTTAGCCTCAGTTGCAAGTCTTCTTTCCATCCATAGTTCCCTTATATGTTTCATATATCCCCTCTCTTTAGTCCTACTGTTGTAATATCATTCCATCAATTCCAAGTTCTCTTGTGTTGTGTTGGTTTGTTCCAGTAGCTTACTTATCATCAGATTGTCCTGGTTCTCCAACATCTGACATATAGCTTGTTAATATAGGTGATGTTCAAACTGGCATGACGTTCCTAGTTTGTGTTACTCTCAGATTTTGAGGTAGCCTTGTGAAATGTTAGGGGGTCTTTGACTAGGGACGTCTACTGACACAGTCTCCAGTGTCAAAGGCAGCACTCCAACAATTATGGTATCCAGCCATTTATACGGTAATTAAAGCTTGAGGCCCAATACTGTTCAACAGATACTAGCTATGAAAGCATACACCAGTATATTGTCCAAGATTTTGTCACTAGTTTTTAAAACTTTTCATTAAGCCACAGTGGAGAATATTTTCTGAAGGACAGATTGATGGTGCACAATAAGCTACTAATTTAATGGGACCTCCCCCCAAAACCCTGTCCTTAAATCCAATTTCCTTCTTCATGCAGGTATCCAAATCAAAACCTCCTGAATAAATTATCCTCCTATGAACATATTGAGTGAAGGAGAGCTATTAAAATAACATTGGCAGGGAGGAAGTTTATTTGGAGTACTTATGTAGTATTAGTGATTGAGTTGGGATCTCATTTTTTTCTCAGCATTTTAAATATATATGTAAAAGCTATATGCTTCACTGACACTAGAAATGGTGGGCTGTGGGCTATACCTTCCTCAGGATCTAGCTGTATTCCCTTCACTGCTTGCAAGGTGCAATGAAAAAAGAAAACTGTCTCTCTACATTAGTTCCTGTCAAACTCCATGGGTGTATTTGCTAAGATAGATAAAGAGCTGCCATCCGTGGATTTAACGACAATAACTTATGCTTGTAGAAAGTAGAATTCCTCAGAGCTATAAAAAATCATTAAAGGCTATTTAAATATCTAACAGCAATGAAGGAGCTGAAGTTTATATTGGTTTTCAAAGATGATATGTAGCAGCTGTGAGGTGAAGATTTATTCTTTAATTCTAGCCAAAAGACCTTAAAATCTTTGTAGCTTGAGCAAAAAACAGATGACTGATGAAAAAATTGACCTTGTTTGACTTCCAGATGGACTACTTTATCCTTTATGTGGACAATAAAGATTCACAAATTTTACTTGCCAATTGTTGATTCTGATACCTATATGTTTTGGTTGAGACTCAGGCACATTGATTAAATTGTAATCCCTGAGTTCAGTAGGTGATGACGTGATTTGATTGCATGTGTTATTTTCAGTATGGCTAGGAAAGATCTGCCAGATGTTTGTGCCTTTTCTTCTCATGGGAAGATTTGATTTAGAATAACAGAGCACCATTTTTACCCTTGGGTCCAATAGAACAGCCAAAGAAAGTGGATCTTTGTTGATGAGAAAAAGTTGAGGTATTTGGATGTAATGCCATTTTGATGTCCATATATTCTTTTATCTTAAGCATTTCAGTCCATGTTCTTTTGTATCAGAATTGGTCAAGGTTGATCAAGATTACAAATTGCACTAATAGTTAAATGTGGTGCGGATACAGAGGCAACGGAACCTGGATTCTGATTTGATTGCAAGGGGAAAGGACAACAGTGTACCAGTGAAAGACGAAGCAATCAAGGATGCACTTACCAGAAAACAAATAGCTCACCTATTTGTCCTGGTAGATTAATAATAATAATAATAATAATAATAATAATAATAATAATAATAATAATAACAATAATGCAAAGAAGCTGAAGAAACAGTGGACCACCTGGTAAGCTGTTGCAAGAAGATTGCACAGACTGACTACAAGCAGCGGCATGACAAAGTAGCAACAATGGTGCATTGGAAGATCTGCAAAAAATATCATTTGCCTGTAAGCAAAAACTGGTGGGATCATAAAATAGAGAAAGTCATAGAAAATGATAAAATTAAACTGCTCTGGGACTTCAGAATTCAAACAGACAAGCACCTGCAACATAACACCCCAGACTTAACAATTGTCGATAAGAAAGACAAAAAAGTCTGGATAGTAGATGTGGCAGTGCCTGGAGACAGCAGAATAGAAGAGAAAGAGCTGGAGAAGATAACAAAATACAAAGACCTACAAATAGAAATAGAAAGATTGTGGCAAAAGCAAGCAAGGGTAGTACCAATAGTCATAGGCGCCTTGGGTGCAATCCCAAAACAACTGGAGCACCACTTGAACACCATTGGCATTGACAAATGTGCCATTAGTCAATTGCAAAAGGCGGCCTTACTAGGAACTGCTTCCATCCTGCGACAATACCTGTAATACCATCAAACATCCACATCTGCCTATCCCAGGTCCTGGGTAAGGACTCAATAAGTAGACAAAATGCCAAATCCAGCCTGAACATCTGGCTGATTGTGCGATGATCCATAATAATAATAATAGTAGTAGTAGTAGTAGTAGTAGTAGTAGTAGTAGTAGTAAAGTTGCAAGAGACCTTGGAGGTCATCTAGTCCAACCCCCTGCTCAGGCAGGAAACCCTACACCATTTCGGACAAATGGCTGTCCAGTCTCTTCTTAAAAACTTCCAGTGTTGGAGCATTTACTGCTTCTGGAGGTAGGTTGTTCCACTGATTAATTGTTCTCACTGTCAGGAAATTTCTCCTTAGTTCTAGGTTGCTTCTCTCCTTGATTAGTTTCCACCCGTTGTTTCTTGTCCTGCCTTCAAGTGCTTTGGAAAATAGCTTGATTCCCTCTTCTTTATGGCAGCCCCTGAGATATTGGAATACTGCTATCATATCCCCCTTTGTTCTTCTCTTCGTTATTTATTTATTATTTATGAGACTTATATACCGCTTTAAGTGTAAGCACTCTCTAAGCAGTGTACACCAGTAAGCAATGTATATATATATTTACATTGCCCCCAACAATCTGGGTCCTCATTTTACCTACCCCGGAAGGATGGAAGGCTGAGTCAACCTTGAGCCGGTGAGATTTGAACTGCTGACCTGCTGAACACAGTCAGCTAAAGTGGCCTGCAGTACTGCAGTCTAACTGCTGCGTCACCTCGGCTCTTATATGTTAAACTAGACATACCCAATTCTAGCAACTGTTCCTTATATGTTTTAGCCTCCAGTCCCCTAATCATCTTTGTTGCTCTTCTCTGTACTCTTTCTAGAATCTCAATATCTTTTTTACATCGTGGTGACCAAAACTGGATGCAGTATTCCACGTGTGGCCTTACCAAGGCATTGAAGAGTGGTATTAATACTTCACGTGATCTTGATTCTATCCCTCTGTTAATGCAGCCTAGCACTGTGTTGGCCTTTTTGGCAGCTGCAGCACACTGCTGGCTCATATTTAAGTGATTGTCTACTAGGACTCCGAGGTCCCTCTCACAGTTACTACTATTGAGCATGGTGCCACCTATGCTGTACTTGTGCATTTGGTTTTTCTTGCCTAATTGTAGAACCTTGCTTTTTTCACCATTGAATTTCATTTTGTTAGTTAGTGCCCAGTGTTCAAGTCTGTCCAGATCCTTCTGTATCTTAAGCCTGTCTTCTGGAGTGTTGGCTATTCCTGCCAGCTTGGTGTCGTCTGCAAATTTGATGAGTTCCCCATCTATCCCTTCGTCCAAATCATTGATGAAGATGTTGAAGAGTACTGGGCCCAGAACAGAGCCCTGGGGCATCCCACCACACACTTCCCTCCATATAGATGCAGTTCCATTGAGGACCACTCGCTGAGTACGGCCGGTCAGCCAGCTACGGATCCATCTGGTGGTGGTTCTGTCTACCCCACATTTTTCTATCTTGTCAAGTAGTAGGTTGTGATTTACTTTATCAAATGCCTTACTGAAGTCCAAGTAAATTATGTCCACAGCATTCCTCTGATCCACTAATTTTGTCACTTGGTCAAAGAATGCAATAAGATTTGTCTGGCATGATCTATTTTTGACAAACCCATGTTGGCTTTTAGTAATGACTTTGTTTGCCTCTAGGTGTTCGTTGATTCGTTGTTTGATTATCTTTTCCAGGATCTTCCCAGGTATTGAGGTCAGGCTGATAGGTCTGTAATTTCCTGGATCCATTTTTTTTCCTTTTTTGAGGATGGGAACTACATCAGCTCTTTTCCAGTCCTCTGGTAGTTCCCCTGTGTTCCAGGATCTTTGAAAAATATATTTTTCTTTTAAAAATATTTTTTTTAACACTCTAAAGCAGCGGTTCTCAACCTGTGGGTCGCGACCCCATTTGGGGTCGAACGACCATTTCACGGGGGTCGCCAAACAATGCAGTCCGCCATTTTTTCCCCTTTTCCTTAGCTGTGCTACTCCCTCTTATTCTATTGGCTTTTGAAAGCCAATAGAATAGACTCTATTCAAGAGACTCTATTCTATTGGCGTTCGAAAGCCAATAGAATCTACTGGTTTTCGAAAGCCACTAGAATAGACTCTCTTGAATAGAGTCTAATTCTATTGGCTTTCAAAAGCCAATAGGAATTGTCCAGGCTGTCTCTGCCCTGCTGAGCCTGCCAAAAGCCCCAGTCTGCAAACGGTGCTACAAGTTGTCTGCAGCTAAGGCGAGGTTTCTGGATGTTTCTACCCCTCCCTGCTGAGCAACTACTAAATGTAAGTAAAAGAGGACCAGGGGTGGGAGGTGGGAGGCCGACGGGCACAGGGAAGGTTGCTGGCGCGTGTGGGGCCCAACGGGTGGCTTACCTCCCTTCTGCTGGGCCAGCTGGTAGCCCAGCCGGTGGTCAGCCTGCGCCCTCACTGCTGTGTGCCATGGCTGCCCAGGAGCGCCTGGGCCTGCCTGCCACCGCACCGAACGTGCAGTGGCCAAGGTAAGGCTAGCGGGGCAGCGGCGGGCACAGGGAGGGTTGCTGGCATGCGTGGGGCCCGGTGGGTGCCCTACATCCCTTGGGCTGGGCCAGCTGGTGGCCCAGCCAGTGGTCACCCTGCGCCCTCGCTGCTGCATGCCATGGCCGCCCAGTAGCACCTGGGCCTGCCTGCCGCTGCACCGAATGTGCGGTGGCGAAGGTAAGGCTAGCGGAGCAGCTGCGGGCGCAGGGAGGGTTGCTGGTGCGTGTGGGGCCCGGTGGGTGCCTTACCTCCCTTGGGCTGGGCCAGCTGGTGGCCCAGTCAGTGGTCGGCCTGTGCCGTCACTGCCGCTTGCCAGCTACGCCTCGGACGGCGCAGGGGGCGGCACCACTCATGCACGGCGTTCCTGGGCCGAGGTGGTTGCTGGGTGACGGCCCACGTGCAGCCACAGGAGAGGAGGTGGAGCGTGCACGCCTCCTCCTGCCCCGCCCGCAGGGAAATACAGGTAGTCCTCGACTTATGACCACATGGTTGGGGTCGCAGCATTAGGAAGGTTGAGAACCACTGCTCTAAAACCTGACAATTCCTGGGGAAGAAAAGCTATCCTTAAAGACTTGAAAAGCAAGAAGTACATTGAAGAAGGATGTACTTTATTGGGGATTTATGGTTTCAAACATTAATTAAATTATTTCTCTCTTATGTTATTGTCTGCCTTTTGGATAGTGCATTTTTAGACTTCTGCTTGGAGGGAGTAAGGAGGAGGAATTCTAAGACAAAACTGTTATGTTTGGTGTTCTGTGAGGCATCGACGAGACAGCAGGTGAGCAAACAACTCTTTATTAAAGGTTTATACCGAAGCCTGGATAGCTGCAGCTCCATCCCTATTTATACATTCAGCAACTAGGTGGCAGCCAACAGGATTCAAATATTAGTTCCCACTTTAACACAAGATAATTAGCATGTAGACAGCAAGTCTGGCTCTTAACTGACAGAGTCTTATGATCGTTTTTTCAACAATTCCAAGTAGTTCACCTCAATACATTACAAAAACTATGGACCCTGATAATTATTGGAAGTTAGGGATTAGCTCTTGATTAGCTCTTGAGCAGGGGGCTGGACTAGAAGACCTGCAAGGTTCTGTTCTATTCTATTCTATTCTATTCTATTCTATTCTATTCTATTCTATTCTATTCTATTCTATTCTATTCTATTCTATTCTATTCTATTCTTAATTAAGTACAAGACATACTTTCTAATAACATATGTGTAATCAGTAGATTCAGGACATATACCAGATTGTATCTTACGCATCACACAAAATTAACCTGAGGAATTTACAATAACAAAATTAGATGATTATAACTCATATACATGATTTAAAGTAAAAATCAAAGATTGATGGCAGATTTGCAAAGCTGTATATAGAGGGAATACACTTCTTGGAGACAAATGTAAAAATAAGGCCTTCAGTTAGATCAGTGGTTCTCAACCTTCCTAATGTCGCGACCCTTTAATACAGTTCCTCATGTTGTAGTGACCCCCAACCCCCCATCCAGCTGGGGGGGGTTATCAAAAACTTGACCAAGAAAAGAGAGGAAAAAATGGGAAAGTATAGGTAGTCCTCGACTTACAACAATTCGCTTAGTGACTGTTTGAAGTTACAACAACACTGAAAAAGCGAATTATGATTATTTTTCACACTTATGATTGTTGCAGCATCCCCAGGGTCATGTGATTTACTTTCGGATGCTTGACAACTGATTCATACTTATGACGTTCACAGTGTCCCAGGGTCACGTGATCAATGGCCAGGGGGCATGGCCAGCTGATCACTCAGGTTGCAGAGTGCCTGTGGGGGGGGAATCTGTGGGTCTCTGGGATGGGACTGGGGTGGGTGCCTGCCTTCCTTCCCTCCCTTCTCTCCCCTTGTCCCTTCCTTCCTTCTTTTCTTCCTTTCCTTCACCTCCCTCTTAGTCTCTTCTTCCTTCCCTCCCTCTCCCATTGTCCTTTCCTTCCTTCCTTTCCTTCCCCTCCCTTAGTCTCTTCCTCCCCTCCCTCTCTCCCATTGTCCCTTCCTTCCTTCCTTCCTTCCTTCCTTCCTTCCTTCCTTCCTTCCTTCCTTCCTTCCTTCCTTTCCTTCACCTCCTGCTTAGTCTCTTCCTCCTTCCCTCCCTCTCTCCCATTGTCCCTTCCTTCTTTCTTTCTTTTCCTTCACCTCCTTCTTAGTCTCTTCCTCCTTCCCTCCCTCTCCCATTGTCCCTTCCTTCCTTTTTTCCTTCCTTTCCTTTACCTCTTTCTTAGTCTCTTCCTCCTTCCCACTCTCTCCCATTGTCCCTTCCTTCCTTCCTTCCTTCCTTTCCTTCCCCTCCCTTAGTCTCTTCCTCCTTCCCTCCTTCTCTCCCATTGTCCCTTCCTTCCTTCTTTCCTTCCTTTCCTTCGCCTCCTTCTTAGTGTCTTCCTCCTTCTCTCTCTCTCTCCCATTGTCCCTTCCTTCCTTCTTTCCTTCCTTTCCTTCCTCTCCCTCTTAGTCTCTTCCTCCTTCCCTCCCTCCCTCCCCTTGTCACTTTCTCCCTCCCTCCCTCCGTCCCTCCCTCCCTCCCTCCCTTCCCTCTTTGTCCCTTCCTCCCTTCTCTACCTTCCATTGTTCCTCCCTTCCCTCTCTCATTGTTCCTTACTTCCCTCCCTCTTTGTCCCTTCCTTCCTCTCCCCCTCCGTGCCCAGGAAGGGACAAGGGGAGGGGGATAGGCTGCCAGCATGGCTGGGGGCTTTATTGCCGGCAAACCTCCCTGTGCACAGGCAGAGACAGAGGAGACCTCCGCCCAGCTCACTTGCTCAGCTTCTCCCGAATGCTTGCCGCTTGCTAAGTTAGCAGAAGCTGTAGGATCAGCGCCATGCTACAGCTGATTCGTGCTTCTGCTAAATTAGCAAGCGCATGTTTTCTAGTGAGCAAGTTTGCTGGGCAGGAGCCAAGGAGAGCAGCTACAGCTGCAGAAGCGCGGATCAGCTGTAGAGGCTTGCCCTGATCCTGGACAAGAGGGAGGGAAGGAAGGAAGGAAGGAAGGAAGGCACAAAGGGGAGAGGGAGGGAAGGAGGGACAAAGAGGGAGGCGAAGGAAAGGAAGGAAGAAAGGAAGGAAGGAAGGGACAATGGGAGAGGGAGGGAAGGAAAGGAAGTTCCAGCCAGGAGAGGCTTGCCAGCCCAGCTGCCAAGAAACAGAAGAGCGCAAAGCCAAGGAGAAGAAGGTGGCGGTTTCCTCCCAAAGGGGGCTCCTTTTCTCCACCCCTTTGTGGGGAATTTCTCGTCACCAACAATGGCAGGTGCTGCATCGAGCCCGCCACGAGCTTTCTCGCCCCCTTTGCTTCTCCCCCCTCCCCCGCTTTCGTGAGGATTGTGGCGCCCTTGGGAAGCCAAGCGTGCTTTGAAACTTAGGAGAGGAGGAAGAGTCACTTCCTCCTTCCCTCCCTCTTGCATCAGCTGGTGCGAGTTCGGGGGTCGCCAGCTGACGGGCACAGGAGTTGGGTGCTGCAGCAGCCTCCCCTTCGCTGACCTGTGTGCACGAGAAGAAGTCAATCCGGTTGCTGCACAATGAGTCTCTGGAGAGGATGGGGCCTTGCTCTGCGCCTGCGCTCTTCATGCGCCCCCTGCAGGGTGCATTTGGTAGAGTTTGTACAGACTGCTGCCAAGCAGCATATTTCCCACAAACAAGTGAGGTGGAGCGGAGGGGGGGAGGGAGAGAAGGCGGTTGACAAGCCCTGCCTAAGACCATCAGAAATATGTGTTTTCCGATGATCTTAGGCGACCCCTGTGAAAGGCTCATGCAACCCCTAAAAGGGTCGTGACCCACATGTTGAGAACCGCTGAGTTAGATGTTCTGCTTGTGACCTTCGAGAGTCATCCAGCTAGCTCTTCTTGGAAACAGAATTATTGTGCCTGATTCATCCAAGCACTCTTAATGGTTTTGCCTACACTAGTATATCTCATCTTGCCTGAGGAGATAAAGGTGCATCCCAAAAAAGAGGGATTTTTTTAAAAAAAAAACATATACAACAGCAACTATACTTATTTATAACATTATAATAAAACCATCAAAGGCCTTGATAAGTGTGGAAGGAGTGAATTGCCCAGCTTACCTTTTACTGTTCTGAGCATATAGCTAAATTGGGATTTGAACAAAAATATTCTAAGTATAAGGAGGGTATCCTATTCACAAATGGGAGAAATCTATGAAAGATGGGACATCTGAAGTATGATGCTGAGAGGAACCTGAAGGATATCAGTTCGCCTAACCTTCCTGTCCATGCTTTAAACAAGGTATGAGGCCTCCTTTTGCTTCCTTTCTGTTCCCACCATCTATCTGTCTGTCTGTCTGTCTGTCTCTGTCTCTGTCTCTGTCTCTCTCTCTCTCTCTCTCTCTTTCTCTCTCTCTCTCTCTCTCTCTCCATATATATATATATATGGTGTTTGTATGTAGGTCTTTGGTTGTTCGGGTTTTCTCCCGCGTAAAATTTGAAGTGTCTTGGCGACGTTTCGACGAAGTCCCATTCGTCATCTTCAGGCTGGTGTTTTCAGCTTTGTGCTTCGAAGCACGAAGCTGAAAACACCAGCCTGAAGATGATGAATGGGACTTTGTCGAAACATCACCAAGACACTTCCAATTTTACGCGGGAGAAAACCCGAACAACCAAAGACCTACATATATATCTTAATAATAATAATAGTAGTAGTAGTAGTAATAGTAGTAGTAAAGTTGGAAGGGACCTTGGAGGTCATCTAATCCAACCCCCTGCTCAGGCAGGAAACCCTATACCATTTTGGACAAATGGCTGTCCAGTCTCCTCTTAATATAACAAAGTACTATCTATTATGTCTGTACTTGTCCTGCCTTCAGGCGCTTTGGAAATCTGTATTTCTCAATGCAGTTTCTTAGCCTTAACTTCTTGTTTATAAGAGGGACTGCTTCAATCCACAGAAAATGTATAAGAGGCAAAATGAAATAAAAATCAATTTGTTAATTAACACTTATTGAAAGCTGCTGATGCTCCCACTTTTGTATAACTTATCATCTACTGGGGAGGCCAGGAGTGTGGGTGTTTCCAATACATTAGATCCATAAAATAGCACCAATATAATGGCCTGCTGAAAATTAAAACTGATCTCGATTGCAGGAATCCAGAGTAAACAGTGGGTGGGCCCAAAGATGAGGATTGCTGTAATGAAATTTTGCAGCCAGGGTATGCTAATTTTCAAATCATCAAAGTTCACCCATCACTTAACTGTGACAACTTTCCACAGCAAAGCATATAAAACCTTGGATCATTTCTTCCCCTGCTGTCTCAGAGTCCTATATTTAGCCTGCATTGTACATTGTATATTAATCACTTGTGTCAAACCACAATGGATTGCTACCTTGATCATCTGCAATTCACATTCACTCCCAGAGTGAGGGCCTATTTAAATTTCCAACAAATTTTGGAATGGAAAAAAATGAAACCTCATTCATCACTGTTCCTTCTTATTTAATAGGTTGCTTAGCAGATGAGATAATATGCGTATAATAGTCTAGTTTATCTCAACAGCAGCAGCAGCAGCAAAGTTACGTAAGATTGTTGAGCTTGTGTGTGGCCTTTCTGTCAAGATGACTGTTTTTTAAACAAGCAGTTGCTGTCTTGGTGAGAAGGAGAAATCCTGTAGCATTATCGAACCTATAGACAGGGACTGTAGTAAGGCTTTGTTTCCATTGAATCTTGTAATATCTTGTCTATTGTAATTGTTTTCAAATAGTTACCACTTCCTATTTTTCTATAGGTTTTGAGTATCTTCTGCTGTTTCTGTTTGAGGTTGAGGCTTTTGAGGCATCAGCTGAGATTGCAATTAGAATGGAGGAATGCAATCACACATAGTCTGCTAGCGGGGGAATAGTTCAATGAAGAAACTAGTGCCTCCTGAGAAAGATAATGTGGTATGGAAGATTCTCTATCCTTTCTTCCAAACCCATAATTTCTGCCTCAGTTGCTTCTCTCTGCCTTTGTAACATCATTTATCTTCCTTTGTGTCTCTGCTGGGGTGGCTTATTTTGACATTTACAACAAGTCCAATCCGTTTATACCAGGGAGCAGGAAGATCAGAAGGAATGGAGGAAGGTATCTACAATGGTACTGGCATCTAGAATAAGAGAAGATTTTATATTTCTTTAAATAATATTTGCCTATCCCGGGTCCTTGGTGGATAAAAATGCCAAATCTGGTTCAGACCTCTGGCTGACTGGGTGGCTGACTATAATAATAATAATAAATATTTATTACATTGGATCTGCCCATATACTATGCCGATATATTATAACATCCTAGGTTCTTGGGAAAAACTCAGTGTGTTGTAAAGCCCAACACCAGCTAAAGAAGTAGGAGTTCTGATTTTACATTTTTGTGAACAGATAATAACACATCTTGCAATGATACCTTTAATATTATTAAACAACAATATCTGCATATCCTAGGTCCTTGGGATGGATAAAAATGCCAAATCCAGTCTGAATATTTGGCCGACTGCTATGAACTATAATAAATAGTTTATTAAACTTGCGTGCTGCCTGACTCAACATCTCTGGGCGGCTCACAATTAAAGAAATTGTAATAAAACCAATAAAAGATAAAAGATGGCAGATGAAGCTACCAAGTAAAAGTTGCTTCCAGTACTCTTTTTCCTCCTCTTCCTATTTACCATAACCCAAGAAGCCTCTGGAAAAGGATGAAAGAAGGAGCATGGGTATCAGATGTGGCTGACACCATCTTCTTGCTTTTATGTCTTACGCACTAAAGAAAGATGTGTAAATTAAAATAAAATTGAAAAACCTAAATTGTACATAGAGGACAAGTGTAAGGAGTAACACTTTCTGGATCCATTAGATGGTTTCTGCTCCACCTTCTAATCAGGCAATTAATATTCAGCTTCCATGAAAAGGAAGGATTTTTTTTTCAAAGATGTTATATGGGTTTGTGAAGGAGAATCATTTTATATATGTATATCCTTTGTAGTACATAGATCGGGATCCCCAAACCCTGGTCTGTGGCTTGGTGCCAGGCAGTGGCCCATTGGGAACCTGTTGGCCTCATAAGTAGAAGGCAAGTGTGAGAGTGTGTGAAACTGCATTTGTGTAAGTGGCGCACACACAAAACCATCCCCTGTCCCCTCCCTGCTGCCGCTGCTGGTCTGCTGAGCTGGAACAGTTGTGGACCACTGATATAGATGAAAATGGAAAAATTATTTGGGAAATAAATTTATATAGAAGGGGAGAATCAAGTGATAGTGCTTATTAATTTAATATAAGTTAAAAATTAATTTATATTTATTAGTTAATTTTCTTGTCCTGGAGTGCAGTCTTCAATCTCAAAGGTAAAAGAGGCCTTTAAGTTGTGCACTTTGGAATTAAAATAAGAGGACAGCAATTTGGAAGCAAATATTTCCATTTAAGTCTTCACAACTTTTAGAAAGTTTTGTTTAATTCTGTAGAGTCCAAGACAGTATGTCATAACTAATAAAATTCTGTGTTCCTCAACTGAGCATAGAACAAATTGAACTGCTCAACTGTTCGGAGTAGTTGAAAAACCCTTCAAGGGGAATCCAATACTCACCCATCTCTGCTCTAGTTTATCAGTCTGAGCATTTACACATATGGAAAATTAAAAGTTTCATGGATACATCACATTCCGCTTTGTAGCCCATGAAAAAGAGAACACATTTACTATATATTTTAGAGACAGTACTGTAGTTTTTGACGAAAACAAAAGCCAGAAATCTATTGGTGAGTAATTCTGGCCTTGAGTTTGCCAAAGCAGACTTTTTTGTATAATACAAGTCCTTTTCTTTTGTCTTTTTAATTTTAGAATCAACCTTGTCCTATGTTAGGCAGCTGGAAGCAAGAGTAAGACAGCTGGAGGAGGAAAATCGCATGCTGCCCCAGGTGGGTGATTTCTGTTGCTAGGCATACTAGTTTGTAGCTGAGGTCTAGAGATAGAACATTAATACTGATTTATGCCAGGGAATGGTTCACTGTGCTGCAGAGGAGATTGTGTGTATCTGAATGCTTTTTATATCTTTCGTAGCTGGGAAGTTGAAGTGTTTTCTGTCAGTGTCAATATCCTAAGTGTTGTCTGGATCAAGGGACTCAAATTCTTCATTGAATAAGCAATTAGATAAGGAGTTATATACAAAATAACAAAATATGTAGCTGAAATGGAATAGATCATGATGCAGATGCAGTAACTAGGGCAGTGATGGTGAACCTATGGCACACATGCCAGAGGCGGCACTCAGAGCCCTCTCTGTGGGCACGCGTGCCATGCCCCGGAGATGGCAACCATCCCTCTTCAACCAACTGCCCGCTAATGCACCAAGGTCCCAGATGGCCAGATGCATCCCAGCACCCATGCACTCACTGGCCTCAGTGTGCAGCAGCTGATGGTGTCGGGCAGCAGCTACCCCGGCCCCTGCCTCACCTTGCCCTGTGACAATGGCACCCCTGCCCTGCCTCGCCTTACCCAGCAGGACGAGCCTCCTGCCCATCACCCCATCTGCCAGAGACCTCCTGGATCTCCCCCAACCCTGCTCGGCCCACACAGGCATCCCTCCCCATGAGCAACATCGAGGTGATCACACCCACCTTGGCCACACCCATCCAATCTGCCATGACCACAGCCACGCCCACCCAGTGGGCCACACCACCTGGCACTCGGTGATAAATTAGTGGGTTTTCGGTTGTGGTTTGGGCACTCAGTCTCTAAAGGTTCGCCATCACTGAACTAGGGCATTTCATTCAGAGGCATCCCATGATTTGTGGATTCATTATTTATCCTCTGAATCTATGAAATATCTATATTTCATAGCCATTGAGGAAAAGAAATCAGGGAGATAGACTGCTTAGTTGTAAGATGATTATGAAGGTTATTTTGTTAGGCAGTCTAATTGCCTTGGAAAATATTTCTGGTACATGAGTTTCAATCACACATGTCGTGGAAACTTTATCGTGCAGTTCTTGCTTGTGCAGTGAAGTGTTGTATCTGGAGCATATAATAGTCAGATAGATACAGCGTGGCAATTTTCAGCCTTGTCATTTCAGTTATGGTCCAAATCCTTAACAACTGATTTAGCAAACAATCATAAAGAAAAACAAGAATATTATGAGGTGCAGTATTCTTCTAAATTTTGCACTTAGGATACTGCTTTCCATCAAATATTCCCAAACAACTACTAAGAAAACACACTTATAGCCAGGGCTTTTTTTGTCATAGAACGCCCAGAACGGAGTTCCGGCACCTTTTTTGGATGGAACCTTGTAGGATAGGCAAGGCGGGTTATATAACGTGTGTGAGTTCCGGCACCTTTTTTTTTTTTTTTTTTTTACATAAAAAGCACTGCTTATAGCTCAAGAAGTATAAATTCTGTCAAACTCTGGGCCATATATTTACTTAACAAAGAAAGGCAACTATGATAATTCAGCGACTATAGTATTCTGTTCAGAGTTCTCTTTGATCTTGGCTTCCTAAGAGTGGAAAAAGAGGAGGAGTAGCTACATGGAAACTCTCTCTATCTCTCTTTGTGGGTATAGACAACAGTTTCCTGTGGGTGTCTTTATTGAACATTAATAGTTGTTGGTTGGTCTCTGATTCACTTGAGGCAGGGAGTAAGAACTATATGGGGGAGTTAAGCAATTAAAGCTCTTGAATAATGGCTAGGCTTTAAAGAGGAACCTTCTGCATGTGCACTCAGTAGGAATTTTTTTTAAGAGGCAGTACATATTAGGACATTATGTGAATATATGACAACATGGAATGAACTAGGACTAGATTGAAACTCACATTCTCAAGAAGGATTTATATATTTCCCTTATCATTATCAGAACCACTGCAATGGATATCAACAAATTAGTGTATTGTGGGGTTTCCTTTTTTCAGATTGTGTAAGAACTGCTCAAATGCAGATCTCCTTAGTTTGTCTGGTTCTATTGAGCTTGATTTTACATAGATATTTGCATTTTAGAAAACGGAAATGGTTTGAATCAACTAAAATCTCTTATTAGGGCAATCATCCACTTTACGTCTTTCCATTTAATGTCTCTTTAATGAGCATATTAGCATTTGTGCTTAGGGTAGTTAAGATTAAACTCTTTTTCACACTTCATTTTTTCAAGTGTTGAAACTTTACTAGGAAAATCTCACTGGAGATTGAAACCTGTTTTGCATAATAAATGAATGATTAAAGAATTCTGAAGTTACAAGCTTGCATGAACTCATCAGTCATTTTTCCCTAGTCACATTGTATGGAATATTTAAATGCTTGAGAAGTTATTTCAAAGTATCCAGATAATTGGTAGCCCTGTTTTAGAAATTCAGATACAGGTCTTATGCGCATTTAATTATTTTTTTTTGCAAAGTTTTTGATTATATTTATTTTTTCAGTGTCTGAAGAAGGGATTAGTTGGGAACAGAAATGGAAGAAAAAAATAAACTTTTTTTAGGGCAGACAAGACATGTGTAAAGTTGTCAGTTGTGGGGACTTATGGGTATAGATGAAAGCCATAGTATCTTCCTTGGTTTGACAAAAATCTCCTACCTCTTATTTTGTCTAGCAACTCCTGAATTCTTACCAGCAAGACCAGTGACAGAAGACACTGGCAATTGAAATCGAAGTCATTTGGAGTATATCAGTTATGGGGAGGGATATTTACCTCCATTATTTAAGAAAAATACTATATCTCAGAATATGCAAGTCATACATCAAAAGTAAAGTGTATGCTCTGTGGATTATGGAACAAAAGTGGTAAATGCCCATTTCAACTTACTTCATAGCAGATTGGGAATCTTCGGGAAAAAGTGGAGGAGTACCAATGTTTTTGCTGCATAGAAATGTGCTGAACTTAATTTTCCATAACTCTGTGCTGACAGGTGATTTTTAGATTCAATCTAGACATTGCTTGATCAGAAAACTTGTGGTTGCCTTGTGAATTTGGGGGGAAAAGATTGTGCCTGTCTCTCATCAGCCATACTTGTATTTAAGAATTTTTTAGTAGGAATTGATTTCCCAGGGCAATACTTATCAATTCCAAGCTACACAGGAATTAGGAGTACTGATCTGAATTGTCATAGTTAAGTCAAAGCAGCAAGATACAGCAAGAAATGTAAGAAATATTTTTTGACCACCCAGTGGTATTCTTTGCCACATACTGATACGAAGACTGTCCATGTGCTATATCATACATAGGTACCAAGTTGCATAGCATGTATGATATGCTTCCAACTTCTTAGGTGAATTTATTCTGCTTCTAGTCAATGTTAGTTTCATATGTACGCTATATTTTATATCCAGTTTCTTTTGCAGTATATTATTAAAAAAGCATACGTGAAGAAAGACAATTCATATTTACCTTATATGCAATTTTCCCTAATGTATGTGTCTGTTTTCCCTCTTTATTTGCATACTAGTATGGAACTTTCTCCAGTCTGTGCATTTGTATATGTGATTGGGTTTTTTTGTGTTAAAAAGTTAATTAATTAAAATGTGATCTAGATATTCCTTAGACCATCTGTGGCATGTTCTAAATATATATACTACAATGATGGGCAAGGCTATAACTTAATCAATATTTATGCTTCTAGTTTATACAAGACAGGTTATTTATTTATTTTGACTCATTGGCCTTAGATGAAAGATTAGAATCAACAGGTTCTTGTAAAGATTTATATCAGTCTGCTGAATCCTTCCCTCATAAATTATATCAAAATGAATTAACAGATGCACTAAGGCACACATATAATCATTTTATGACACTGCACAAGACTTTGTGAATGTTTTATAGTCATTATGTCTTGGAAACACTTTGAATAGGAGGCTAATATGAATTAGGTGGGAGGAATGGTTCCTCAAGAATCATTAGTCTTTTAGACCTGATATCCACCTTCTGTTTTGGAGTTTAAAAAGAAAAAAAAAGTCCACTGCAATTTGTCTTTCCTTTCAATTCCATATTTGTGGTTAATGCATGCTTTAAAAGCTTTTAATAGTCATATTTGAGATGTGTGTATTAAAAATGAATCTACAACATATTGCACTTCTGGTCAAAAAGCTTCTGACATGCTTGGCTGACTGATGTGATGTGACACATAGCGCATCATTCCTGAACAATCTATCTGCCCAGGGAAGAAAGCTGTCAAGATATTTGCCATTTAGTTTCTCTGAAGGGGAGGCAGAGTTTGTAATTATATTTTGAAATTAAAACCTTACTTGAGGCATAGAGAAGTAGCATTCAGTGATAAACCTGTCGGGGTCATAGGATAGAAACCCCAGAGACAGAGGAACAGCATAAATTGGCACTAAGCACAAGAAATGTGCCTGTCAGTTTTCATTTTTCACCCAGCATGTTATACCATGACACACTTAATATAGGGGTGGGAGTTGTATTATTGGGGCAGATAGAAGAAATTGCAAGTGAAGCCATTTTTTTTTAAAAAACAATACTTTAAAGAGATTTCATCTTGTTCCCATTTGACTTTTTCCCCTTGAATCTGTTTTTTTTAATCTTCCAACTCATTACAAATTTTTAACTATATGAATACTACAAATATTGCTAAAAAGTATCACCTTTTAATAGAACTATGAACCAGCAAAATTATTATCAGGGCAACAATATCTGAAGAAAATAAAAGGATTCCTTTTGTTGCCAGAAATATATAAGAATATGTTCAAGCACTTGAGAAATTAAATTCTCAACTTCCATGGCAACACATCCAAATAGGTTAAAGAAGAGGTACGGTACTTATTGACACAACATGCTTTTGCAGAAGTTAGACAGTGAATGAAAAGGGGGAAAATAATATTTTCACTCTTTGTGTCAGAGAAGGTAGAAATACATTTAATCATCATTACTGAGAATTTGATGTCCAATCTCTCTTTTTTAATGGTTTTGGTGTAAAAACTGGTTTCTAATGGAGCCTACAGAACAACAACAAGAACCCAAAACCCTCCATACTAAAAGAAGACCCAATGCAGGGAAGTGACTTTTATTGGTATACACCAAACCTTTGAGTGATATGGAAATCTTCTTCAGGCACAGTGAAAAGAGAACATATTCTGATCTTTATTGTATCTTCTGTCCGTAATAGAAGAGCTATTTTCTCTGGTTTCTCAGTTTAAGAATGGTCAACCAGGGGGATTATTTCCAGACTATTCTGGTGAGCTAGTTTAGTACAGTAAATGCCTTGCAATCATCTTTCTTATTTGTGGCGTCCCTGAAAATTAACATAAATCATATTGACTCATTGTAAAATCATAGTTTGGGTGACTCTTGTAGATGTATAGGACAAAGGCACAGGGGAAGAACAATAAGTTATCAATCAGTAACTATATTTGATCTTGAATAAAAGACCAAGAAATGGTGAGCATATCAGAGTTACGCATTTCCATCCATTTGAACATAGTTTGCGCAAGAACACTTTAGAGTTTACAATAGTGGTGAATATCTACAGCTCGGGTGTAGGATGAGGGTGAAGGTTTGTTCTCCGAGCTTGTGGGTTGGTTTCCAAAGATTTTGTTACCAGGCTAGGTAACATCTTCAGCGGCGTTTAGGGGATGTCTGTGTCAGTGCTGTTCTATTTATAAGGGCTTCAGGTGTGGGCGTGTCAAGTAAGGGTCTTGTGATCACTTGACACACCCACACCTGAAGCCCTTATAAATAGAAGATCACTGACACAGACATCCCTAAATGCCGCTGAGGATGTTACCTAGCCTGGTAACAAAACATTCGGAAACAACCCACAATCTTGGAGAATGAACCCTTCACCCTCAGACTTTAGGGTATTTGCATTTTATTTTGTAAGAAATAATAAATATTTATCATTCTTTTTCATAATTTTGATTCTGTTGGATGGATGAATATTGAGATCTCAGGGCTTTTTAATGGGCTCATTTGTTGTGGGGTGGGTGGGTGGGCCATCTTTCTTATTATCTTTTGCATTGTGTATTTTGGCTTGATTCTGATTTTTTTCATAGTTGAAGTTGGCTTTTAACAGACTTTTAAAAAATATCAGCTTTAAAATAGGGATATACTATTTGCTGAAGAAAGGTATCAAATAGATATTGAATAAACTGTCCCTAGCATTGTATTTCTTCCTCTTCCAGAGAAAAGTTTATGATGACTGTTTTAAAAAACATCTTAGCCATAGTGCCACTGACAAAGCCAATCTATAATGACAAAATAATACAGTATTCTTTTTCTGACTGCTACTACATTTTGCTGCCTGTGGAAACTGGAGATTGATAAGAATCAATTTAATTTGCACAGAGCTTCCTTACAACAGCAGTCAGATCAGTAAAGACTTCCTCTCTGCTTTGCCAATAACTTGCAAATTCATCAGTTAACAAGAAAGGTCCACTTAGAAACTGATTTAATAGTTATCTTTACAATATGGCAGTTTTCCATGGCTTGGGTGATGGCCAGGCCATTCAGCCATGACAATTGGTCCTAGAAATATTTAGGTATATTTTCTTTATTGTCAAATGTAGGCTGCTAGTTCCAGTTACATCTAGGCTGAGAATTCATGGCTGATGTTTTCAAATAGCCGTTTATAGGCTCAAAATGT
The DNA here is from genome assembly GCF_016545835.1 of Crotalus tigris. Taxonomy (NCBI): domain Eukaryota; kingdom Metazoa; phylum Chordata; class Lepidosauria; order Squamata; family Viperidae; genus Crotalus; species Crotalus tigris. Next base: position 98,820 of record NW_024097608.1, read on the forward strand.
TGATAGGTCTAACTCTTGATCTCTGTCTTAGAGATCCCTTCAGTTTTTTGCTTAGCATTGTACTATGAATATTATCTCATGACTGGATTCAATGTCTGTATCTTCCACAATTTATCCCCTGAGTACTTTTCTGGGGCATTAGGAGGAATTATAAGAGAGACCAAGAACATTTTGAACTCATGATATGTATTGCATTGAAATAAATATGCTGGTGACTGGATATTACCAGAGGATGCAATATCTAAGGTCTTTTCAAACCTGCTGTTGGTCTTGTTTTAAAGAACATTAGTCTCCAGCAGAGAACAGGACACAGCAAGGGTATGGAATTGTGGGCAGGGAGAGATTGGGAAAAGTTTAAGAGAAAATAGTTCAAAGTTAAATGTATTTATTCAACACATCAGAAATTCAAGGGGCATTGCAAGGATTCAAGAGCAATACTTTGGTACATGTCTGAATTTTGCAACACTATTAAGTGGTTGCAGCTCATCCAAGTGAAGCGTTTGAGTGGCTAGTTCTTAAAAGGCTGGATTTGGATCCCTATGTATTTAATTCTTTCTGTGGTAGCATATTAGGTTGCCACCATAGTTTCATGAGGCATTCTATCTTTAATAGCTGTGCAGCAAATAAATATAACAAAGTACTATCTATTATGTCTGTACTTTGGCCAGCTCAGAAATATGAACAGCCTCTTTGATGCAGGTTTTATTTTTAATGGGATAACAGACTTTAGTTTTTTAAATAACTAATTTAGTAATGGACCCACGAAAGAAGAAATGCCAGATATCCTAGTGGAGGAAGTATCAAATGCCATAAAATCAATGAAAAATGGCAAAGCTTCAGGAAATGACTATGTTACGGTTGAAATGCTGAAAGCTGGTGGTCACAGTTTACACAAAATACTAGCAAAACTATACTTAAGATGCCTCAGAGAAAAAAAATACCTAACTCATGGAAAAATGCTGAAATGATTTTTGCACAAAAGAAAGGGTCCCAAGATGATTTAAAGAACTATCACCCAATAAGTTTCTTTCAGTCATCTATAAGGTTTTCATTAAGATAATAGCAAAAAGAATATTAAGAACATTAAATGATGCACAGCCAAAAGAGCAGGCAGGGTTCAGAAGTGGTTACAGCACAATGGATCACATCCAGGTTATTTAGGAAGTCATTGAAAGGCACAACGAATACACCATGCCTTTGTACATGGCTTTCATTGACTACAAAAAGGTGTTTGACTCAGTATTCCAGCAAGTACTAATTAAAACATTGCTCAACCAAGGCATAGATACTGCTTATATAAACTTACTACAATTAATATATGAAAAAACAATGGCCACAATTTGCCTTAATGTTTTTAAAGTGAAAATGAACATATAATAGAACAAGGTGTATGACAAGGCCTTTCCTTTTCTCAGTGTGCCTTGAAGAAATATTTCACAAGCTAGACTGGGCAAAACATGGAATAAAAATCAGTGGTGCTTATTTAAATCACTTAAGATTTGTGGATGAAGTCGTTTTCTTCTCACAAGACCCAGAAGAGCTACAAAGACACATACAAGAGCTGCACAAAGAAGGAAAACCATTTGGGTTAAAAATAAACCTGAAAAAGAGCCAAGTTATATTTAACAAATTCACCAAAGAAAGAAATTTTTTTATATCTGGATATGTAGTAAACTACTACATATACCTTAGCCAATGGATCTCAGTGGAAGGTGATACAATAAAGGAAATTGAACTGCATGTTAAATGTGGTTGACAGGCTTTCGGCAAGCTAAGCATAATTTTCAAGAACAACCTCCCCCTATGCCTGAAGGGAAAAGTTTTTATCAGTGTGTGCTACCTGCTCTAACAGGACACTAACCTCAGAATTGATACAAAAGTTATGAGTGGCGCAAAGAGCCATGGAAATATACATGCTTGGCATTAAACGACAAGATAGAAAGACCTGCAGATGGATTAGAGTATACAATATCATCAAGAGAGTAAAAGAAATAGAAATGGGCTGGTCACATAGCAAAAAGAACTGTTGGCAGGTGGACCAAGGCAGTCATGGAATGGATCCTACTTGATAAAAAGTGTCTACGAAAGAGACCTAAAACAAGATGGATTGACGACACCAGCAAGTATTGCGGGCCCAATTGGCAAAAGAAAGCTCAGGACCATATTAGTTGGAAATATTCAGAAGAGGCCTTCATCCTGCAGTGGATAGACAATGGCTAACATGATGATGATGATGATGAATTTAGTAATGCATAGAATCAGAAAATGAGGGATATGGAGGGGACTACAAGGAACAACCATTCCAACCCTCCTCAGTGTGCAGGAAAATCAATTAAACCATCCTTCCTTCTTCTTCAAAAAGGGGGAACTCAGAATCTCCATAGGTAGATTATTCTGCTGTTGTACAGACTTAACAATTATATAGTTTTTCCCTTATATTTAAACAAAACCTAGGTCAATTATTTCTGACTTCTATATCAATAGAAAATAGTTCTTGGTCATCTTCTCTCTAGCACCCTTCAATGTATTTAAACACTGATACCATGTCTCCCTTCGGACTTCTTTTCTGTAGACTGAAATTTCAAGTTCCTTCAGGCTGTCTTCACTGAACATATCCTTAAGTATCATCTCCTCCTATAAAAAGATGCTGAAATTCAGGGGAATGATATCCATAGCATTCTCTTTTCCCTCTGAAGTATTTATTTTCTCAAAGGAAATTAGATTTGTCTCACATGACCTACTTTTGACAAAGCCATGCTGACTTTTAGCAATCACAATATTGTCTTCAAAAGACTTTACAAGTGACCCGCTCCATTATCTGCTCCAACATCTTTCCAGGTATTAATATTAGGCTCACTGACTGAGAATTACTGGGATGCTCCTCCCCCCCTTTCTTGAAGAAGAGAACTATTTGTTCTCAGGTCTTCTAATATTTCCCTGGCAATTCAGGTTTCCTAAAAGGAAATTTTCAAAAACTGTTACCAATGGTTCTTGAACTAGAGGTAATCACTCCAAGGATTTAATTTGGGCATATCCTGGGGATAATGGAGCAATTTACAATTGCTTGTTTGTGTGTCAAGTATCCACTTTGGGACAGCTGCTACCATGACATTTGGGTAAAATAACAGTTTACTTTTGTGGGGTAATGACATTATTCAAGCCTGAGAAAAATGATAATTGGGTAAAACAGTTAAAGAACTACTGCAAATAGTTTCTTCCATGTTGTAAGATATACTTCATCAGGGCATGGGACCTGCAGGCATTCATATTAATTAGATCATTTTCCAGATCTTAACTGACCACCCCAATGTGTGTATATTCCACCCCCCTCCCCTTTGAATATAAAGACAGGGGCAAATAAGAGTTCCTCTTTATTCTCTTTGTGATTTGTTAAGATTTCTCCATTTGGAGCAAATAGTAAGCCCACCATTTCTTTTGTCTTCCTTTTGTTATTACTGTTTGAAGAAACACTTCTTCAATTGCAAATTGCTCCATTTTCCCCAGGATATGTCCAAATTAAATCCTTGGAGTAATTACCTCCAGTTCAAGAACCACTATGTTAGGGCTTCTGGATTTTGCCTGGCTTTTTAGCTTTATTTCATTTTGTACTTTATGTTTTCCTAAACTCATTTCTACATATCTGAGGTGAATCTTTGCAGACTGCCTTAGTCACTAGCCATTCCCTTTCCAATTTCTATTTCCCCAGAGCCACTTTTGCTTTAAGCTTTTCTTCTCAGACAGGGATGATTATACTCACTGTCACAACATGGCCTTGTCAAATAAAATTGAATAATTAGTCATTCCTGTGCATGTGATTTTACTGACTTTGCCATTTTATGAGAATGAAGATTGTATGACAGAGGGAAGTAATTTGCTTGAACAGTAAAATACTTGTGGACTTCACTTTATATTGGATTTATGCAGAAGTTGCTATGCTGGAACAGCATAGCCCAAGGAAACTTCAGAAACACCATTCTAATTACAGCTGTTGATTTTCACTATCCTTCATTTGTTTTCTTCACTTTTCCTTTAGTCTTCTCTGCCATTCTCTTCAGCAGAACCATAACTGGCAGGAGATATCCTCCTGGATTAGCAGCTCCTGCTTGAAAAGCAGGTGGCAGCCATGACTAGGAGGGCCTTTGCCCAGGGTCATCTTGTGACCAGCTGCATGTATTTCTGGATTAGGAGACCTTACTCATGGTAAACTCACGGAATACATTACTGTAATATGGTCTATGTGGGGCTTTCCCTTGACAAGCATTTGCAAGCTTCAACTCATTCAGAATGCAATGACACAGATACTTTTGAGCATTCCATTGGTCCATGAGCTGCCCAAGCTCCCACTGGCTTCCACATACAATTCAGGAGGTTGGTCATTATCTATAAAGCCCTGCGTGGCACAGGGCAGGCTTTTAGGTGTGTATCATGTATGTGTTTCACTTTGAGAGCAGGCAACTAAATTTCATTTTTGATGTGTGTCGTTGTGTCCATAGTAAAAAATGATAATAAAGGTTATCTTATCATATCTTATTTTATCATGGAACCCCTGTCTCTGCTTACCGCATCAGATCTGGTAGGATTGGCATGCTGTAGATCCCGTCAGCTGCCTTGTGGGATTTAGGAGATGTGCCTTATTTGTTGATGTAACTGCTTTGTAGGACTGCTCTGTCCCAGAAATCTGAATGATCCAGACCCAGTATATCTTTCATGTGGCATTTACGGACTTGGATATTCTTTAGTGAGTGAACCCTGTTGGTTTTTTGGATTTGATCTTTTTTTTTACCATATCCTTGGTGAGATGGGCAGCTTTAGTCAATGAATCCATTAAAAATCTTCTCTAATGATACATCCAAAGATTTCTTTGATGGAAGAGGGAAATGGTTTTGATTTTCAATAGCATAATAACCTTCCCCCATCATTCTTCTAGAAGTTGTTGGTCATGTATACTTCTCAGAACTGCTGGAGATCTTGTTGCTGCTCTTTTGAAGAACTGGATGGCCCAGAGCCAGAGAATACCAAAACTGAATGTGCTAACTGTCCAATTCTCCTATTTTTATTTATTTATTTGTGTCCCACATTTATTATTTTCACAAATGACCCAAGATGGTGAACATATCCAACATATCTTTCTCTTCCTATTCCTCCAGCATGACGAGTGGAGAATCCACCAATGGGTTATGCTTGCCTTCTACCCATAGACTAAGTCAGTCAATTTTGCTCCGCCTCTTCCAGGGACCTCCATTCCCCAGTTCTCGACTTAGTCTCAGCCAATTCAGACTGTTATTTCTGGCTCCAGAAGCAATTCTTTGAATCAGGTTATATTTTTCTTTCATTTTCATTACTTCATGTCGAGAGGGAGAGGAAGAAGGATGAACGGCTGTTCGTTTTCTTCTCTTAGCCAGGCAATCGCAGCGCTACCGCAAGGCTCTCAGGATCGATCGGACTGAACAAAGAGCTGGGGCACCATTTTAGTTGACCACCCAGTGAGCTCCAGGGTGTGGGGAAGGCCTTTGTTTAGCCTCAGATCCCCCCCAGCACCTCTCTTCCTCCTAGAGTTCCTTCTCAAGGGATCAGCAGATCTTCCTTGGGGTTTTCCTTTATTTTTTTTCAGCATTTGGTTTTCTCTGTAGCCAGCTGATCCGCGGGGGACTGTTAGATCTCTGTGGCTTTTCCAACAGTTTTTGAGCTGCGGAGAGCTGATAGATCTTCCGCAGGCATTTCCGAGCCCAGCTGAGCTGCGGAGAGTGAGACGCCTCATAGGGCTTTTCCCAGTGATCAGCTGGGCCGCGAACATTGATACAGCTCAAGGGGGTTTTCCCTGGAGATCAGCTGTGCTGCGGAGAGTGTAGTAATCACCCGGTTAATTTTATCGAAGCTCCGCCAGCCGGCGGAGTGTTTGAATTCACCGCGCAGCTCTTCTGAGAGTCCAGCTAATAGGTGGGTGCAACCGGGCTCTGTCAGTCTTCCGACAAACAACTGAGCCACGGAGAGTGTCCAGAGGCCTCTCAGTCGCCATTCTTTCTCCTCATGTCTATTTTTTTGCAGAGCAGGGAAAGGAGGACAGTAAGCAGACCACTCTCCCCTTTTCTCTCTCTCAGGGTAGTTGGCAGCAGCGTCCCCTTCCTCCTCCTAGCCAAACCCCTCCTTTTCAAAAAGAAATAAATTCAAAAAAATCAAAACAAATTTTCATTCAATTGATCAAATAGCTCTTTGAAGGAGGGAGAGTCAGGAACCGGTAAAAGTCAATTTATTGTTTTCCTGAACTAAACCTGCATAAGGCCTCTATTGAGATTTCTCCCAGTTTTTGAGTTGGGATATCTCTTTCTGCCAATGGCAGACACAAATGGCAGACACTAATCAATGCAGGAATCCTCCATAAACCCTCTTGGGCACAAGAGGCCAAGATCATCTAACCAGGAGGCGGCAAGCAGAATCAAGGCCGAAGCAATTTCTGGCAAAAGGTCTTCTAAGGCAGCAGATAAGAAGGCCAAGCGTAGACACCAGGCCTTGGAAAAACAGTTTTCTAGGGCTGAAAAGAGGCAAGACACAGCAGCTAGACCTACCTAATTACAAAGAGGAGGAAATATTTGGCCTGAAGAAGCCTGGTCAGGAACCTCTGGAAACAGAGGCTGACACAGTACAGGCAATTGAATCCCCCCTTTGTGAAGGGCCCAAAGGTCCGGGGATGCTGACAGGTTTCCAAAAAGCATTGTCTTTGGAACATTTACAATCTCTGGTATCTCAGGCCATTGCTCAGGCCATGGCCTCTTCAAGACACCATTGTTCCAGGACCAGGTCCATGGTTTCAAGAGGCTGTTCCCTCCTCTCGCAAGAGGAGGCCTCTGTGTACCAGGAATCAATCTCTCCTTCTCAATCTTCCAGAGGCAGGAAGTCTCCTGCAGAGGACTGTGAGTAGTCAGATCAGGGTCTGTCAGAGGATGATGGCATATCCCCAGACCCTCCACCGTTCATGGGTCTATTTTTAACCCCACCCTGTTCAAGTCCTTACTTCACAAGGCCAGCAGCACTACCAAGATTGAAAGGCCCTTGATCCTCAGGAGGGACCTTCAACTAGTTAGGTCACAAACAATGAGGTGTTTTCTTAACCCACCTACACACAACAATTTATTCCCTATATTGTTCAATATAGACCCTGGCCTAGCGGAGGTAATAGAAGTCCTGAAGGTAGACGAGCCTGTAGCTGCGCCTTTTTCCCCATCCACCGTAGCCGGAGATGCAGCTAAGTTCCTGAAGTCTGAGGATAGGAAGACGGATCTTACCTTCTGCAGGGCACACCAGGCTTCGGCGTGGGCAATCAAGGCATCTATTTTTAATTCCTTTTTTGCTAGCACTATGTTACTTTGGCTCTGCCAACTCCAGGCGAGAATTTCCCGGGACGAGGAGAGAACCCACCAGGACTTAAGAAGGTTAGTGCCGACAATGGAATTTCTGGCAGATTCCTCTTTACACGCGGCAAATTATTCTGCAAGGGCAGTTGCACAAAAACTGCTGCTCGTAGACTACTGTGGCTCAAGCAATGGTGAGCCGACATCAAGACAAAGTGGCGGTTGGCTGCAGCACCCTACAAGGGCGGCAAGCTTTTTGGTGAAGCTCTTAACCCTTATCTGGTAGAAAACAAGGATAAACGCAAGGTGTTGGTCCACCAGTCCAAAATAATGGAGAGGAGAGTCCCTTCCTTCCCTCGCAGACTGTCCTTTTGATTTGAAGCAGGCCCAGAGCAGAACTCTTTCTCCCATCCCTATCATCCCAGATCAGACCGACAGGGTGATAGACCAGGCAGCAGGAACAGATTTAGGCAACAATTCCAGTCAAAGTGGCCTTTTTGCAGAGCGGGGCCCACCCCTTTTGCAAATCCAAGTGATGGCAGGGAGGACTCCCCCATTGGTGGCAGGCTGGCCCTCTTCACACACAAATGGCAGGCCACCACCACGGACCTTTGGGTCTTAAACACTGTCAGATTCGGCCTCTCACTGGAATTAATCTTCAAACCCCCGATCCGATTCATGTCTTGTCCACTGTCAAGAGATCCAACCAAAAGGCAGCTCCTCAGGGAGGCCATCCTGCACCTTCTGGACATCCAGGCGATAGAGCCGGTGCAGAAGGAGCAACAGAGGCAGGGGTTCTACTTCATATTATTTTTAGTCCCAAAGAGTTCGGGGTGGGGTGGGGTGAAGGGCAATTCTAGATCTAAAAACTCTGAACACCCACCTGACATACAGGAGGTTCAAGATGCAGACTCTTCAGTCAATCTTAGCGAGCGTCAGAAAGGGAGATTTCCTGATGTCCATAGATCTGACAGAGGCCTACCTTCACATCCCAATCCTGCTAGAGCACCGAAGGTTTATCAGGTTCTGCCTCACAGGGCAGCATTATCAATACAGAGCTCTTCCCTTCGGCCTGTCCTCCGCCTCCAGAGTATTCACAAAGGTTCTGGTGACCCTCGCTGCATACCTGCAGACAAATCCGGTGCGCATCCAATGCTACCTGGACGACATTCTCATTCAGTCCTCATCAGTTCAGGTGGCATAGGCAGACATAGCACTGACCCTAAAGGTTCTTCAGAACCATGGGTTCTCAATAAACTTTCAGAAGAGTCAAACGGTCCCATCGACCCATCTGCTTTATTTGGGAGCAGTAATAGACACATTAAGATGCGAGGTCTACCTCTCTTGAGAACACAGGAACAGCATTCAAGCCCTGGTCAGGCTAATCCGAAGAAGGCGGACCACCACACTGGCCACGCTCTCCAGCTTACTAGGGAAGATGATATCATGCATAGTGATCATGCCGTGGGCACGGCTACACTCCAGAGACTTGCAATGGTTCCTACTCCCGTTCCAGAAAGAGGGAACTGTCGCCTCCAACTGAAAGGTGAAGGTACCACCAGGAGTCATAAATTCACTAAAATGGTGATTGTCTCCAGCAATGACAAGGGGACACATGTTCAAGGAGACAGTCTGAGTCACCCTGACCACAGACGCCAGCCTATTCAGTTGGGGAGCACATCTTCAATCCAAGTTGGCACAGGGTCCAAGGGGGATCTGAAACACAACATAAACTGGTTGGAGCTCAGAGCCATACATCTGGCTCTCTGTCATTTTCACAGCGCAGTGATGGATCAACATGTCCTAGTGCTCACCGACAATGTGGCAGCCAAAGCCCACATCAACCAGCAGGGGGGCACATGGTCGAGGGCCCTCATGATCGAGGCCAAATCGCTGGAAGCCTGGGCCGAGAACAACTAGCCTCTCTCAGGGCAGAGCACATATCAGGAGAGGCAAATCAACAGGCGGATTCTCTGAGCAGGGCAACAATAGACTACTCAGAGTGGAGCCTACACCCTACTCTCTTCAGGGAAGCATCAGCTCAGTTCGGTCACCCAATACTGGACCTGTTTGCCAGCCCCAAGAATGCTCAGCTCCCAAGATTCTTCTCCCGCTTCCCATCTCCAGGAGCAGAGAGAGCAGATGCCCTCCAGGGACATTGGCCGGAGGGGTTACTATATGCCTTCCCCCACTTCCTCTGATTCAGGCAACCATCAGGAAGATATTGCAGGAACAAGCAGAGGTGATACTCATTGCACCGCGCTGGCCAAGATGGCCATGGTTTGCCGACCTCGTAAGTCTTTCTGCATCCCCATCGTGGAGGGTTCCGCACAATCAAATCTCCCTCAGTCAGGGGGCGCTACTTCACCCAGAACCACAGTGGCTCTAATTAACCGCCTGGCATTTGAGCGGAGCCTCTTAGAAAGGGAAAGCTTCTCGCAGCGAGTCATTAGGACACTTCTGGCCTCAAGAAGATCCTCAACCAACAGAATTTACGACTCCACTTGGAGAAATTATTACAGCTGGTGCACAAGGCAGCAGCTAGACCCTCTTAGTATTTCTATCCGAGGATCTTAGACTATCTAGCGGAGGGTCTGGACAAGGGCTTAGCACCAAACACAATTCATAGGCAGGTGGCCGCCTTATCCTCTATCCTTACATATGGCAACTCTGAACCACTAGCCAAGCACCCGGCAGTGCGGGTTTTCATTAAGGGCGCAACAAACAGCAGACCACCAGTGGTACACAGATATCTCTCTTGGGATCTGTCCAAGGTCCTGCAAGCCATTACCTCACCTCCATTTGAACCTGTCAGGACACGCACATTACAATTTTTGACTCTTAAGGTCTCATTCCTAATCGCAGTTACCTCAGCTAGGCGCATTTCAGAGTTGGCAGCACTATCAGTTAGAGAGGATCTCTGTACCTTACACAGAGACAGGGTGGTCCTATGATTAGACCCCTCCTTCATTCCTAAGATTAACTCCCTGTTTCACAGAACACAGGAGGTGCTCTCAGATTTTTGCCCTCAGACCTCCCATGAATTGGAGCGCAAGTGGCACACCTTAGACATTCAGAGGGCTTTAAGGCAATACATTAAGCAAATGGCACCCTTCCGCAAGTCGGACGCCCTGTTTCCTTCCACTCAAACACAAAGGGTCAAAAAGTCACAACTTCCACAATCAGTAGATGGATCAGGAAGTGCATAGCAGTGGCGTACCAGGACAGTTGCTAGTAGTCCCCAGACAAATCACCGTACACTCCACTTGCAGCACTGCCACCACAGCAGCGTGGGCAACTTTAAACATATTGAGGAAATATGTAGGGCGGCGATGCCTTCCCCCTTCATAAGACACTACAAGTTAGATAGGTTCGCATCTGCAGAAGCCTCATTTGGCAGGAGGGTCCTCCAGTTTGTAGTACAGAAAATGGGACACAGGCCCAGACTGCTCCCCTCCCACAGGGACAGTGAGGCTTTGGTACGTCCCATTGGTGGATTCTCCACTCGTCATGCTGGAGAAGGGGCGTTGTCTTACCTGAACGTCTTTTCTCAGTATGACGATGGAGAATCCACTCCCACCTTTAGGGCCAGTCAGGTTCTGTGCAGGGCAGAGGATTGAGCCAACAAACGAAATCTTAGTCAGCAACTTCGCCTCAGTCAAGAACTGGAGAATGAAGGTCCCTGAAAGAGGCAGAGGAAAATTGACTGACTTAGTCTATGGGCAGAAGACAAGCATAACCCATTGGTGGATTCTCCATCGTCATGCTGAGAAAAGGCGTTCAGGTAAGACAACGCCCCTTTTCCCACAACAACCACCTTGTGTGGTGGGTTGGGCTGAGAGAGTGACTGGCCCAAAGTCACTTATTGAATATCAGGATTCAAACTGTTAACATAACTATGCAGATAATTTGTTTCTTTTCTCATTCAATTTGTATAGCCCACCCATCTCATATATGAGAAGTTAAAAACACAAAACAATACAAAAAATAATTAGACATAAAACAGTATAGAAACACAAGTTAAGATAGGCAAGAAAATGATACGTGAGCACCTGTCCAGCCTAGACGAGTTCAAATCACCAGGACCAGATGGATTACATCCCAAGGTTCTCAAGGAACTGGCAGATGTGATCTCAGAACCACCGAACTATATTTTTCAAAGATCTTGGAGCACTGGGGAACTACCAGAGGATTGGAAAAGAGCTGATATAGTTCCCATCTTCAAAAAAAGGGAAAAAAATGGATCCAGGAAATTACAGACCTATCAGCCTGACCTCAATACCTGGGAAGATTCTGGAAAAGATAATCAAACAACGAATCAGCGAACACCTAGAGGCAAACAAAGTCATTACTAAAAGCCAACATGGGTTTGTCAAAAACAGATCATGCCAGACAAATCTTATTGCATTCTTTGACCAAGTGACAAAATTAGTGGATCAGAGGAATGCTGTGGATATAATTTACTTGGACTTCAGTAAGGCATTTGATAAAGTAGATCACAACCTACTACTTGATAAGATAGAAAAATGTGGGGTAGACAAAATCACCACCAGATGGATCCGTAGCTGGCTGACCGGCCGTACTCAGCGAGTGGTCCTCAATGGAACTGCATCTATATGGAGGGAAGTGTGTAGTGGGGTGCCCCAGGGATCTGTTCTAGGCCCAGTGCTCTTCAACATCTTCATCAATGATTAGGATGAGCGGATAGATGGGGAATTCATCAAACTTGTGGATGACACCAAGCTGGGAGGAATAGCCAACACTCCAGAAGATAGGCTTAAGATACAGGAGGACCTGGACAGACTTGAACACTGGGCGCTATCTAACAAAATGAAATTCAATAGTGAAAAAAGTAAGGTTCTACATTTAGGCAAGAAAAATCAAATGTACAGGTATAGTATAGGGGGTACCTTGCCGTAGTAACTGTGGAGAGGGATCTCGGAGTCCTAGTGGACAATCACTTAAATATGAGCCAGCAGTGTGCTGCAGCTGCCAAAAAAGCCAACACAGTGCTGGGCTGCATTAACAGAGGGATAGAATCAAGATCACGTGAAGTATTAATACCACTTTACAATGCCTTGGTAAGGCCACACTTGGAATACCGCATCCAGCTTTGGTCACCACGATGTAAAAAAGATGCTCAGACTCTAGAACAGTGGTTCTCAACCTTCCTAATGCCGCGACCCTTTAATACAGTTCCTCATATTGTGGTGACCCCCAATCATAAACTTATTTTCATTGCTACTTCATAACTGTAATTTGCTACTGTTATGAATCGTAATGTAAATATCTGATATGCAGGGTGTATTTTCATTGTTACGAATTGAACATAATTAAAGCATAGTGATTAATCACCAAAACAATATAGCAATGCTCGCTGGAGAAGCTTACTCTTCCTTGCTCAAAAATGTTGGGAGGTACGGAAGGGGAAGGAAGGAAGGAAGGAAGATTGAAGGGGAAAGGAAGGAGATGGAGAAGGAAGGAGATTGAAGGGGAAAGGAAGGAAGGAAGGAGAAAGAGATTGAAGGGGAAGGGATGGAGATGGAGATGGAAGGAAGGAAGATTGAAGGGGAAAGGAAGGAGATGGAGAAGGAAGGAGATTGAAGGGGGAAGGAAGGAAGGAAGGAAGGAAGGAAGGAAGGAAGGAAGGAAGGAAGGAAGGAAGGAGATTGAAGGGGAAGGGATGGAGATGGAAGGAAGGAAGGAAGGAAGGAAGGAAGGAAGGAAGAAAGATTGAAAGTGAAAGAAAGGAGATAGAGAAGGAAGAAAGATTGAAGGGGAAAGGAAGGAAGGAAGGAGAGAGATTGAAGGGGAAGGGGTGGAGATGGAAGGAAAGAAGGAAAAAATATTGAAGGGGAAAGGAAGGAGATTGAAGGGAAAAGGAAGGAAGGAGATTGAAGGGGGAGGCGCTGCCAATGACGCACAAGCAGCTCCGCAGAATTGCCCGGGGAGGGGGAGGAGGCTCTGGTGGAGAGCCTGGTGGAGAGCTAAGCGACGGCACATCTGGGGCCTTGGAAGCTGCGCGGAGGATCCGCGCACCTCGAAGCCACCGGCTGCCCTCACACCCACCAACCTGGAGCCCCCCATCCTCATCCCGGCACCTCTTGCCCTCTCCCAGCCGCCCCCCCGAGACCTGCCCAACCCTCCAGCCTTCTGAGCACCATCGCAGTGGTGGGGTCGCGGGAGCCCCTTTCCATTGCACGCGAGAGGGGCACAGCCGGAGTGCCAGCTCCCGCTCGGAAGGCGCCGCTTCTCTCCTTCCGGCCCGGCCGGCTGGCCTCTGATGCACATGCGGGCATCACTGCTGCCTTGCCCTCGTCCCCGTCCCCTGGCCGCTTCCGAGGCCGAGAGCCCAGTGAGCCAGGAAGGAGCCACTCCTGCCCAGCAGCCCCACGGCTGCGCCAGGCGCCAGAGGACCGAGGTGGCCTCCAACGGCGAGGGAGGCTGGCCGGGCGGCGCGGGGAGGCTCCTGCATGGTACGGAGGGCGGCCAGGGGCAGAACGCGGCTGGGCAACCAGGAGGCGTGGAGACCGACTCGGCTCAGTGTTGCAGGTCAGCTCAGGTGGCGGCAACGGCAGAGCAGCCCAGCGGCAGTGCCTACAGCAGCCCAGATCCGGCTCGGCTCCTCTATCTGGCCGCTGAGCCAGCCCAGGGGGGCATCGGGGGCATGCGCGATGGCGCTGTGGCGGCAGGAGCAGGAGCTGTCGGAGGAGAAGGGCACCCTGGAGGTGGCAGAGGAGGAGGAGGGCGGTGGAGGAGGGCGGCAGCGGCCAGATAGAGGAGCGGTGTCTTGGTTTCTAAAGACCATCAGAAATATGTGTTTTCCGATGGTTTTAGGCGACCCCTGTGAAAGCGTCGTTCAACCTCCAAAAGGGTCACGACCCACAGGTTGAGAACCGCTGCTCTAGAAAGAGTACAGAGAAGAGCAACAAAGATGATTAGGGGACTAAAGGCTAAAACATATAAGGAACGGTTGCTGGAATTGGGTATGTCTAGTTTAAAGAAGAGAAGGACAAGGGGGGACATGATAGCAGTGTTCCAATATCTCAGGGGCTGCTATAAAGAAGAGGGAGTCAAGCTATTCTCCAAGGCGCCTGAAGGCAAGACGAGAAGCAACGGATGGAAACTGATCAAGGAGAGAAGCAACTTAGAACTAAGGAGAAACTTCCTGACAGTTAGAATAATTAACCAATGGAACAACCTTCCTCCAGAAGCGGTGAATGCTCCAACACTGGAAGTTTTTAAGAAGAGACTGGACAGCCATTTGTCTGAAATGGTGTAGGGTTCCTGCCTGAGCAGGGGGTTGGACTTGATGACCTCCAAGATCCCTTCCATCACCATCATCATCATCATCATCATCATCATCATCATCATCATTATTATTTTAACAAAAAGCCATTTTAAATAATAAAACTATTTTTTAAAAATCCATAATCAGTAAGAGACAGTCAATTTCACTAACAATGCAGTCACTTTGCAGGTTCTACACTATTGCTAACAGATCCGCAGGTCAGCTGCCAATGCCATTTATTCAGGCTCTTCTGGAAGATCAACAATGTTTTTCTGACAGTAGGGTGAATGATATTTTAGAATGGGTGCCTCAGCAAAGAAGGCTCCCCCCCATTCCATCAAATGATATTCTTTTGTGGACAGAACCTGCAACATGCTCTTTCTGCTAGACCCAATGGGATGGGTAGACGTGATTAAGGAGAGATGATTCCTCGAATAACTTGGCTTCCATGCCATGTAGGACTTAAATTGTAGAATCTTAAATTGAACCCAGAAGCAAACAGGTAAACAGTGCAGCTTGTGGAATAGAGATCTAACATCTTTTTATCTAGGTACTATACACACACTAACATTTCATACCAGCTGAAGTTTCCAGAGGCTCTTCAAAGGCAGCCCCATATAATACCCCTTTTGAAGACTCAGTGACTTCCAGAAAACCCCAGAGAAGGACATAGGATTTCTGGGTGGGCTGTGGATTCACTAGAATAGTCCCACACTTGTTACCACATATCCTAAAAAGACCAGGAAGCAAATTTTGGAATGCCTCATTCTGAGTGAAACTATAGAGCAGTGGTTCTCAACCTGTGGGTCCGGTCCATTTGGGGTCAAACGACCATTTCACGGGGGTCGCCAAACAACGCAGTCCGCCATTTTTTTCCTCCTTTTCCTTAGCTGTGCTACTCCCTTTTATTCTATTGGCTTTTGAAAACCAATAGAATAGACTCTCTTGAATAAAGTCTAATTCTATTGGCTTTCAAAAGCCAATAGGAATTGTCCAGGCTGTCTCTCCCCTGCTGAGCCCGCCAAAAGTCCCATTCTGCAAATGGTACTGCACCAGCTGAGGAGTCCTCGACTTACGACCGGTTGAGTAGTCCTCGACTTACGACCGATTGGGGGTCGCGGCATTAAAAAGGTTGAGAACCATGCTATAGAGGGAAATGAGGAAAGGGAAGTCAGAAATAGATTTCCTTCCTTCTCTCCTCCTTCCCTCCCTGCCCTGAAAATCTTTGGCGAATCAAGTCCTGAACCCTGTTTCAGAAGGTGAGGAAGGTGGCAAAGCCAAGTCATCAGGACAGCCCTGCCTCCCTCATGGTAAAGTTGATTGGAACATCTTCCTTTAAAATACAAAATGAATTTATAAGGGAGTCAACCAGCTGATTTCAAAAAAGCAAACTTCCAAAATTATATTGCAAGATTCTATTCCTGAAAGACTTGGATCCACTCATTTCTATTAATCTTCCGCTGAACATGCATGTGGCAGAGGTTTTCCTTTGACTAACAATATCTCTGCTTCCAATGTCTCCCCTTCCTGAAGCTTTTAAAAGGGATAGTGGTTCCTGAAACTTTTAATAGAGTATTCCCTGGGACTGACAAGGAGCTATTCCTATCTGGCCACCATATTCTGTGCCTCCCCTCAGGTAAGATTTGTTTAAGAACCCCCAGTGGATGCCCTTGTGATAGCATTTGTTTCATAATAAACAAAGATTGTGCACCAGCCAGAGTCAGCTTACGTGAATGGGTGGTCATAGAAATTTAATAAATAAATGAATAAACAAATAACATGAATGAATGAAAATTGATATGATGTGGCACAGAGTTCCTGCAGTGCAGAGCACATG
This sequence comes from Crotalus tigris, assembly GCF_016545835.1. Classification (NCBI taxonomy): domain Eukaryota; kingdom Metazoa; phylum Chordata; class Lepidosauria; order Squamata; family Viperidae; genus Crotalus; species Crotalus tigris. Next base: position 115,294 of record NW_024097608.1, read on the forward strand.
AGGCAACAATTTTAGCATTTCCTTGGTTACTTCAATATATGTCACAGGTTTCAGCCTTTGGATTAACCAGCTATTTCTACTCATCCTGCCAGAACAGAGGCATATGAACAAACTAGTCAAGGCAGCCACCTTTGTAAGAGATATTAATTATTATATTTTTATAAAAACTTTTTTTTTTTTACTATTGGGTATTGTGGCTTGAAGAATTGAAAAGCTCCTGATTTAGACAAGGACATTCTCACCTCAACACTAAAATCTTTTGCTAGGCTGGGTGAGGGAGGTGGCAATAATGGCAGTGTTATCTGCAGAATTCATTTTTATCTCACCTCTTATTAGGAGGAATCTTACAGATAAGTAGGGGTCCTGTTTGTTCTCTGGTCTTCTTTTGCCATAGTGTGAAAACAAGAATGGATCAAAATCTTAAATGTAGCTATGTTTAGATGAACAGATAATAGTGATTGCTCTGGCTTTTATAACCATCTAATTATTTTATGTTATTTTTTATTTGGAAATATTTTTTTAAATGAGAGATGTTTTGAGAATTGGATTATACAGTTGTTTTTTGCAGTTTAAACTTCCTTTTATTTGTGATAGTGGGATGTCTTTGAAATAAATACCAACAAAATTGTATTGTATTCAAATGAACTTACATTGAAATAACTAGTAGTAGAATTAGTTTTAGATATTTTTTATTAAAATTTGCCTTAATTTTGCTCTTGATTATGACACAGCTGATGACGCTGGCCATGAGAACAGCAACAAAATCAAAGCCCTCAAGGAATTTAATTTTCAGTAGAATAAAAGAAGCTCTTATTGCATAATTCTGATTTTATCTCTGTATTTGAATTTTTGTCATTGTTCCAGATACATTAATATTGTTTCTTTTTCTGTATTTGTTTGGTTTCCAAGCTGTTGAAATTTCCTGAGACCAGTTTGCAGGCACATAGTTTATTTTGGCTGTCCTAAAGGTTAAGCTAGTTACGGGAAGGAAAGGAATGACATTAAAGCTAGGATGCCAAGCTGACCATCAGGACACAATATGTTTCGTCAGCTGGCTTTTTCTTTCTTTTATTGAGATTAAAGAGCAGAAGCTGTTCCCAAATGCATCCTCCAGTGCCAAATGAGCAATAGCTGCTGAGTAGAACCAAGCCTATTGGAAAATTTCTTCAGGGGTGCCTGTCCTCAGGATACTGATGTACTCCCTCCTACTCTCTGGGTTTTGGCTGTTCTTGCCTGTCAAGGGGAAATTGCTGGGGGAAGTGGCAGCCAGCCTGACATTCTCTGAAAGAAGCAAGATGACAAACGAGATACCATCCAAGACAATGAATTGGGCACACAACATTGGGTTTTGCACTTATTCCAGCCCTTATTGAGTTACAGTAAAAAAAAAAAACCCCACACATTTTTAAAAGAGCAATGCTGCAGAGCTGGAGAAATGTTTGTTTTTACTTTTGATGGCAAAGGCTTTAGGCTGGCTTTTCTTAAGCAGTGTACTGGAGAGCTATGAGACATAGTAAGTTAATGAAATGCAGGAAAGCTCAGTTTGAGTTGAATATCTCTCAAGAGTTGAGGCTTCCTACTGCCTCTCTGTGTGATTTACTACAGTAGAACTGGGATTGTCTCTTTCTAGTCCTCTTCCACTGGGACAAGTTGCATCTGACTGCACAAGGATCTTTCAGTTTGCATCAAATTGACACTTCCTCCTTGTTTTCACCCACATGCCTGATATTGTGCAGTTCATAGGTAATACCTTCTGCTGCTTAGTTAGCTGAGCACAGAGAAGAACCTAAGAACATGAATATGAACCAATCAGTGCACATCCTCTATTTCTCAAATATACTTGTCAAGTTTACTACTTCCAATGCTCCATTAATTCATAAAGAGTATATAGAAACAAAAACTCCCAAGAGAAGCAGAAATAGTCATACCTCCTCTTGTGAATTTGCTCTCATATTTCTGTGTCCCATTGTGTGGTGATTTGCAAAGTAAATTGGCATATCCATTACATGGGCAATGCAGTCTACAAATTGCTACTGGGAGCTTCTCTTCATGGTGCTATCAGCATGGCTGATAAAGTGCCTTTTCTCTACAAAGCTTGTGAGTGTTCACGTTTTCTGCTTTTGTATTATTTCATGTCATTTGAGACCTTATATCTCAGTTTAGCTAGGAAAAATGTGAGCTGATGGGGAGAGGAACTAATAATTCTGTGAAAGCACAAATGCTAAGTATCTTTCTCAGATTAGATTGATATATCAATTATTATGAGACTATTTAGAAACATTTAGAGTTACTACATCTGTCCATATCCTGATAACCACTGCAGTATACTTATGAGGAATTGTGATGAAAATAGCCTAGAAACTGGCACATTGGGGCCATGAGATTGTTAATGAGAAATACATGAATTGTGCTGATTATCAGTTAATTACCAGCTAATTATCAATGATGGGAGCAGGAATGACTTGCAGTACCTGCCAGCTTCCCCATTCACTTTGTTTGTGGGATGCCAAACAGGGAAGGTTGCAAAGGGTGATCACATTACTGTGGGAAGCTGTAAGTATCCTAAGTGCAAATGGTTGCCAAGCATCCAAATCACATGACTCTGGGAGTACTGCAGCAGTCAAAACTTTGAGACCTGGTCATAAGTATCACTCATTCAGGATTGTCGCAACTTTGGTCTTTGAATGAGGGGTTGTTCCTAGGTCTACTGTTTTGGGATCTATGAATGTATCACATTCAATATTTTGCATTGGGCTGCTGGCCCATTCATCAATTTCTCAGAATGTTACTCCCTCCAACTATATTGAACTAACTAACATTCCCATAATCCTTAGCTAGCATCAGTCTCTTACTGGTTAGTAAGTATAGGACAGCAGTTAAAATTGAATGTATCTGGAGAACAGCAAAATAGAAAAGACTGGTATTAGCATCAGAGAAAGAGGGGGAATTGCCCATTACTTTGTAACTGGGATTCTTTTAGCTGGAGCTTCTGAGGTTTAATTGCTCCCAAATCTGGAGAAATACTGCTCTAGCTTAAGACTGAGGAAAACATAATTAACTTTCCAGAACATATAGTATACTCAGACATAATCTGAGTTTTTAAGTGTCAGCTCTAAAGAAATGAAAATGATTTCCTTGAGTGCTATTATGACTAAGCTGTTGCATAAATTTTTTTTCCCTGTCAAAATTTCCCTCAGGGATATTTATCTGCTTCCAGTTTCCTGATCCCTTAAAATGGCTTCAAGTAACTTGATGGTAACAAGAATTAGATATAATTTAATAAAGAATTGCTTTATATTATTATTAATTAGCCTCTGTCTAATGTTGGAAGGAAGGAAGGAAGGAAGGAAGGAAGGAAGGAAGGAAGGAAGGAAGGAAGGAAGGAAGGAAGGAAGGAAGGAAGGAAGGAAAGGCATTCATCAGCTTCTTCCAGTTATATTTTATGTCATTCATGCCTTAGTCAATTCCCAGTTGGATTATTGCAATGTACTGTACGTGGTACTGCTCTTGAAGACCATCTGATTTCAGTTGGTCCAGAACAACAGCATCAGTAATTTTGGGCATGCATCATTAAATCTTGTAACACCCCACTAGCTCCCAATAGGCTTCTGGAAGCAATTCAGAGTGCTGGTTATCACTTTTAAAACTTACTGGTGAGTGTCCTCTGTCTCCAATGGTATCTACCTATCCCTTATGTTCAATAGGGCTATGCTCTAGGTCTCTTCTCTGAAACAATGTCACCTTATTAGACCCAGGAGGTATGCCTTCTTGGTGGTTGTCCTTGCCCTTTGGAATGACCCTCCCCCTACCTTTAGAATTGTTTTAGTTCTATTTAATGACATGTCTGATTTTTCTCCTATATTTTGTTTAATTGTTTTGTACCCCCCAACCACCACAAAGAATCATGTTGTTTAAATTATAAATATATAGGAAAAACATATAAGGACATCCACAGAACGTCTGGTCACAATTGCCCAAGAAAAGAACTAGAACATTTTATATTGTATAAGTTTTGGTATTATGCCAAACGGACTTGCTATTTAGCAAATAAATTAATGTCTTCCTGAAGGCAAATAATTTGATAAATATTACTGCAGCAAGTATTGTTTAAATAATAATTCTAATAAACATTATTATTACCTTAGCCTGGAGAGTACAAAGTCGTGTAAATGTTGATAAAGTCATATGGTCTGCATCTGAAAGGAAATCATGCAGCCTTTTAATATATATTTTTAAAACCACATATTTTTTAAAAAATATCTTTCTTATTGCTTTAGTATCAGAATATAGAAGTACAAGGATTAATTATAGATATTAATTAAAGATATTTCTTTTCTAACACTGAAGTTTAACTAGCATGTACATTCCTATACTTGTAATTTTAGTTGTTTTGACAGTGCTTCAAGTGTATTTGTGTGAGAGTGTGTGCGACTAATGCGGGAAATGTCTGAATGAAAGGCAGCTATGATACCAATTTTAAGAGACATTTATACAATATTATGATAGCTCACCATTTTGCAAATCTCTTTGGAGCTCAATTCAAGTAGAATTTGAGCATATTTTCTGCCTTGTGGGGGTTTGACAGCAGCAGTAGTGAATAGTTGACATGTTGAGGGCAATGCTGTGGGTGAAAAAGTCTTGACTCTTCGACCTGCCCCTTTTGTTTCCACCTCTCTTCTCCTGGAGTGCATGGCAAAGTATCTGGCTACATTGGTATAATAGTTTGGCACTGCCACCTTCATCTTCCCAGACTCAGGGGTGAGTGGAAGACAGCATGTGATAGAAATGAAACTCTCTCCAGCCATAAACTGGGCATAATAGAGATAACAAAAGGAAAATCAACTCTGTAACATATATCTGGCCCCAATAGCTTTGAGATAGATGGCTAGAGAACATCAGCCTTACTTTTCGATTTAAAATGGGTTTTATTAAAAATAAGAAAAACTTTGTTTTAACTTGCATAATAAAATGCCTAAGCAATTGGGTGGAATAAGGCATTTACTACTAAGGCAAACTCCTGTAAAATGCTGTGGAGATAAATAGGGATAGAGCTAATGGGCAGGAGTTAGATTCAGACAGGTTTAAGATGTTCCAAAACTTGCAAGATTTGAGCTTGCACAAAAGCAAACTGTCCATACAAAAACCAAAGGCAACTTTCTGAACCCTTTTGAATATTCATTATTTCTGCATAAATACAAACTAAAATGTGATCTGTTCTCCACACATGTTCTAAAATTAGATAGAGAAGCCAATTAAACTAGTGAGTCAAAATATTACATTTGTTCATTCATTCATTGTGGAAAATTATCTCCCCCTTGGCCTGAAAAAAATGTTCATTCTGACTTAAGACAATCCTTAACTAAGATTGTTTGCTCCTTCCCCTCCCCCACAACTTTTTCTCCTCAGTGTTTTAATTAAATGGCAGGGTGGAGGAGAGGCAAATCTGGTTGATAATATCACAAGCATCTCTGAAGAATCTGATCTGATTTGATTTGGTTGTGACTAGCCAAGCTATTATTACCTTCCTTGCAGTAAGGATATTTTTAGCATGTTACCAAAGCAAATGGCTGGATTAGGTTGCCCCAGCAACTGCAGTTTCACCTTGAACTCCTTTAAACATCGCAGAAAGCATTTTGAACTTTACTTTCAGAGGGATTTGTGTAAAACAAGTAAAATCATTGGAAAATGGAGATAGTAATCAGACATTTTAATGGATAGTGTGTAGTTTATGGATCTGAGACTTTTTCGTAAACCCATTTTCCTTTTACTGATAATGATGGATACCATATCTTATATTAATACAGTGTGGTCCTGTTGTGTTTGTGAAAATAAAACACTGGGTCTCAATTTCATGAAATCAACTGTGCTTAAATCTTGTGAAAATTAATAAGGCATATTAAATTGAACTTGTTTGTAGTAGGAGTTAAACGTGCTGTAATTTGTATTGGACTGAAGTTAGAAATTTTGGTTCCTGAGACTAATGAAGTCTTATTGTTATCTGTAGAGCTTATAGATTAGAATATGGTCTTGATGAACAGTGGGAAGATCTGTTACCAAGGAAGCAATCAGATAAATGTAATTTGAGCCCATATCAAGAAAGAGATTTATATAAATGACCCCTCCCCAATTCTCATGGAGATAAAAGAAGGAGGAAAGGTAGCAGATTCAAACTTCAAGGTTACTGTGCTACAACTGTTCTAATAAAAGTAGCTTTAGGCAGACACATCTGTTTCTTAAGCTGGTCTATCTGATAGGGCTGACACTATCGTGATATGACAGAAATATGTAGAAACTTCACACAATTACCATATTTATGAAGGCCTATGATACACGTTTTAGAATTGTGTGTGTGTGTGTGTGTATATATATATATATATATATATATATATGTGTGTGTGTGTGTGTGGGGGGGGGTGTTTGGTCATTCGGGTTTTCTCCCACGTCAAATTGGAAGTGTCTTGCTGACATTTCGACAAAGTCTCATTCGTCATCTTCAGGCTGGTGTTTTCGGCTTCGTGCTTCTAGAAGCACGAAGCCGAAAACACCAGCCTGAAGATGACGAATGAGTCTTTGTCGAAACGTCGCCAAGACACTTCCAATTTGATGTGGGAGAAAACCCGAATGACCAAAGACCTACATACAAATACCCGTGAAAACCTCAGAATATATATATATATATATATATATATATATATATATATATATATATATATATATATATATATATAGAGAGAGAGAGAGAGAGAGAGAGAGAGAGAGAGAGAGAGAGAGAGAGAGATTTTGTATTTGCCCAATGGGAATTAAAATAAAGAGGAAGGGTGGGTATGTGAATTGTTTTATTTGATTAGCTTGGCCTACTTTTTACTATTAAATAGCTTTTGATTTTTTTTTACTAAGGATCCCATTAGGATGCCATCAGAGGCAGATGGGAATGTCTGTTCTCCGAGCCATCCAGCTAGCTTCAATGAACAGGCCTCCTTATCTTCTCAGCAGCCTGAAGCGATGGTTAATGCCCTCAAGGTAACATGCCTTGCTGTGCTTGGCACATATGCCAAATCTCCAACTTGTATGTTCTGTAACCATTCATAATCCATTGTTTTCAAAGCATCAGCATATTTCATAGGAAAACATAATAAACCCTAAATGCTAGTTCTCATCTCTTACATGTTATTCACAAATCATTATTTATTATCTGTCTTGATTTGGGTTGTGAACTAGTGTGTTCTGTCTTCCAAGTTTGAAAGGTTTGCATTAGTGAGCTACAAAGGGCCTTGTCTTTTCATCCAACATCATATGGATAGGGCTTTTTTTCCTCACATTCTGAAAATCACATTTATAGAGGAAAAACATGGAAAATCATATCACCTTGTCTGTCTAGTCCAGCCTGCTTCAGACTGCTTTCCAGTTATGTTGAACTATAAGTTCCAAAATCTGGTAACTGAAACCATCAAAGATGATCTAGTCTATACAAGATGATCTAGTCTAACATTCTATTTCCAACACAGAATGGGCAACCATCTTTCAGGAAAGCTTATAAACAGGATGTCATGAAGGAGAAAAATCCCTTGTTGTATATTCTCATAAGTTGAAATTAAAATATTGAATCTTACCACATTACTGCAGGATACACTCCTGGCCATTGGAAGACATAGAGTGCAAAGAAGTGGTGGCACATTGTAATCTACAAAACATCTGGCCTCTAGCCACCTTGGAGCAATAGCTTGTTTTTTCATCAAATGGAAGTAACTTTCTAGTGTATTGCCTTAGATTTTGGATATTCTATTAGAAAAACTGTGTGCCATGATCCTGCCTCCATTTTACATTTCACAGCATATTTGTGAATAATACAGAATGAGAATGAAACAGATGGAATATACAATGGCATGAAGAAGTAATTAAAGATGATGTGAAAATCAGAAGGATGTTGTGTAGAATTGAAACTGCTTCTGGACATGCAAGTCTCAGTTATCATGCTAATAGCCTACTGGTAAACATGTCTACCATAGTGTTTTTAAAGTATTTTCAAAGAAAACTTAAAGTCAGAACATACTTTAGGAAACTTAAGCCTTGGCCAGAACCTTGGGTGAGAGTGACCACATCATATTGGAATTCAATATAATGCAAATATAAGCAATAGAATATAATCCAACCAGTGCCTTGAACTTTAAAAGAGCTGATTTTAACAAACTCAGAGAGAGCCTAAGATAAATTCCATGGATAAAAATCCTAAAGGGAAAAGCAAATCAAGAAGCTTGAGAAACACTGAAAAATATGATCATAAAAGCCCAGTCCAACACAATACCACTGAAAAAGATAAACAAGAAATCCAAGAAGAAACCAGCATGGTTGCACAAAGATCTCTCTGATAAACTGAAAGACAAAAAGGATAAGTACAAAAAATGAAAAGAAGGACACATAACTAAGGCAGAATAGCCTGAATCTGGAAAGATAGAAGTCAGGAAAGGAAAGACTCAGAATGAACACAGACTTGCAACAAAAGTCAAAGATAATAAAAAAGTTTCTTTTAACATATAAACAACAACAAAAAAGTCAAGGAAGCAGTTGGTCCACTAAACAGAGAAAATGGCAAGGAAGTAACAGGTAGTAGAGAGAAAGAAGAGCTGCTTAACTCATTCTTTGCATCAATCTTCATGCAAAAAGAAACTATAGCTCAGCCTACCAAAAACATAATTGTAAAAGACAGATTAGAAATAAAAAATTACAATAAGCAAGAAAATGGTAGGATAACACCTGTCTGGCCTTGATGAATATAAATCACCAGGACCTGATGGATTACATCCCAGAGTTCTGATAGAGCTGGCAGACGTTATCTCAGAACTATTATACCATATCTTTAAAAAATCCTGGGGTACCAGGGAACTACCAGAAGATTGGAAAAGAGCTGATATGGTGCCCATCTTCAAAAAAAAGGAGGAAAAAAGACCCAGGAAATATAGACCAATCAGCAGAACATCAATACCTGGGAAGATACTGGCATAGTATAGAGTAGAGTAGAGTAGAGTAGAGTAGAGTAGCGTAGCGTAGCGTAGCGTAGCGTAGCGTAGCGTAGCGTAGCGTAGCGTAGCGTAGCATAGCATAGCATAGTATAGTATAGTATAGTATAGTATAGTATAGTATTAAAAAAACCAGATCTGTGAACATCTGGAAACAAAGTTATAACTAGTAGCCAGCACAGGTTTGCTAAAAATAGATCATGCCAAACCAATCATATTTCATTCTTTGACAAAGTGACTAAATTAGTAGACCAGTGAATATACTTAGTATAATATACTTAGACTTCAGCAAGGCATTTGACAAAGTAGATCATAACCTACTTCTTGGTAAACTAGAAAAATGTGTGATAGAAGCATCACCACCAGATGGATTTGTAACTGGCTGAAAAACCATACTCAACAAGCAGTCCTTAATATTCCGTCTTAGGCCTAGTAGTCTTCAGTATTCTTCAATATCTTCATAAATGACTTAGATAAGGGAATAGAAGGGGAACTTTGCAAATTTGCAGATGACACTAAGCTGGCACGAATAGAAGACAAGCTAGGATCCAAAAAGATCTTGACAGACTTGAAAAATGTGCCTTATCCAACAAAATGATATTTAATGTAGAGAAAAGCAAGATTTTACACCTAGGCAGGAAAAACCAAAGGTACAAGTATAGATTAGGTAAAACCTGGCTCAAAAAGCATAACTGTAAGCGGAGTTCTACTAGATGATCACTTAAATATGAGCCAGCAGCCAAAAACACTAATACAGTCCTTTGTTGTATAAACAGAGGCAGAGAATCAAAATCACGTGAAGTATTTATACCGCTTTATATATCCTTAATAAGATCACACCTGGAATATTGCATCCAGTTTTGGTCACCACATTACAAAAAAGATGTTGAGACTTTGGAAAAAGTGCAAAGAAGGGCATGGAGACAAAAACATTTGAAGAACGATTGCAGGAATTGGGTATGGCCAGTCTAGAGAAAAGCAGGACTAGGGGTGACATTATAACAATATTTGAGGGGCTGCCACAAAGAAGAGAGGGTCAACTTATTTTCCAAACACCAGAAGGGAAGACAAAACACCATAGATGGAAACTAATCAAGGAGAGAAGCAACCTGGAATTAAGGACAAACTTCCTAATGGTGAGAAAAATTAATCAGTGGAACAGCTTGCCTTCGAAACTTGTAGGCACTTCATCACTGGAGGTTTTTAAGAAAAGATTAGACAACCATCTATCTGAAATGGTATAGGGCAGTGATGGTGAACCTTTTACAGACTGAGTGCCCAAACTGCAACCCAAACCCCACTTATGCATCATTGGGTGGCCCATTGAGTGGGTGTGGCCCATTGGGTAGGCGTGGCTACGGTGGTAACGGCAGACTGGATGGGACTAAAAAGTTCAATCAATCAATTCCAGCTTTGCAAGATCTTTTTTTTTTCCTGCGAGAAGTTGAAATTGACTGATTGATTGAACCTTTTATTTTTTTTGTACACGATGGCGGAGGTCTAAAGTGAAAAGATTTTATAAAACCCAGCTGAAGGCCTAGGACTGGGGCAACGGCGCGCATGCCCACAGAGAGGGCTCTGAGTGCCGCCTCTGGTAACTGTGCCATAGGTTTGCCACCACTGGTATAGGGTCTCCTGCTTGAACAAGGGGTTAGAGTAGAAGACCTCCAAGGTTCCTTTCAGGTCTATTCTGATTGACAAATTGATAATACATTTTATTCAATTAGATTTTTATTATTATAGTCAAAGGCCAACACATAAATTAAACATTCAAATAAAACAAAACTAAACAGAATCAACACAGGAAGACATAGCAATATATTACAATTAATGATGTAATCAATGGGTGACCAAGGTCTGCCTAGTTTTACAGACAGTATAACAAAACATAGCTACCTTCAGAAAAACTGAATCATACTGACCTGACAATAAAAATACATTGAATATAGTCTAATGCTGGATAAAAGCACGTAATAAAACTAATTATAAAAGATTATTAAAAAGATCTAAAATACATTTTATGTGAACAAATACTTTTTATCTGTCCTTAATCTGCTCCAAATCATTTTGCTGTATTATTATAAGATCTATTATACTTTAAGATTGGGAAAGATTACTTCAACGTTCACAGTTTCATTAGCTTCTATCTGTCTTTATTTATTTATTTATTTATTAATTTTATTATTATTATAATTATTATTTTAGTTAACATGATTCCCTATATTAAAAATTTATTTATTTACTTGCTTATTCATTCATTCATTCATTCATTCATTTATTGAAAAGGTATTCCTACAGTCATTTTATATTGTGTTTTGTAGTTAGTGGAGGAAAGTAGCTGAGCCCCTGCTGATTGGGCCTCCATTGCATTTAAACTGCCCAGAGGTTGCTGGGAAGAGCTACAATCTGTGAGTTAAGAAGGAGGAGGGTGCAGGAGGAAAGTAGCTGAGCCCCTGCTGATTGGACCCCCATTGCATTTAAACTGCCCAGAGGTTGCTAGGAAGAGCTACAATCTGTGAGTTAAGAAGGAGGAAGGTGGAGAGGAAAGTAAAATCATATAACTAAAAATCAAAAACAGCAGCAGAACATTCAGGGCAAGTGTGTCTGAGATTCCTTTCATCTCAGAATGTCTGGCTTAGTTCAATGCAACACTTGTTTTGCAGCTGTCTTTCACAGTACTCTTTTCAAACTTGGAAACTGTCCTATCTGTAAGGACAGATTATTTATCTAGGGTCTGTAATCTGTGCTGTTCAGGCAGAAATTAGGTATCCAGTCAGCCTTCTACTCTATTGAGCCTCCACGCTATCAGCCCCCTCTACCACATAGATCCTGCAGGAGAAGGGCAGTGTGGACAACCGTGGGATCTGGCAGGGCAAGAGCTATGAACCATAAACACAAAGCTTTTGCTGTGTCCTTCATAACAGATACAATGCCTTTGCTGATATTAAGGAGACAGGTCAAGGTAGTTGTGATGATAACTTAAATAAGCAGGGGATCATGGTCCGAGATGAAAAACTTGTTTTTGACAGGGAGAAGTGTGAATTGGGTATTACACATCAGTCATGCAAGAAGAGCAAGGCATCCAAAAAGAGAAGCCACCTTCTGGTTTCAAAAGAGGTCAGGTGTCTTCCAGGTGCTACTGCCAGTAGGGACAAGAAGTGTATTTTTAAAATAGTCAAGAATCCCAGCAAGGACTGTGATGTGGATGCTATTGTACATCTTGGCACTAACGATCTGTCCCAAAAAGATGTACTCTCTGTGCAGATTGATTTCCAGAGCTTAGGGCAGGAATTTAGCAGGATAGCTGTAGGCTTACTTTTTCAGAGGTTTTTACCAGTGTATAAGGAGCAAAATAGAAAAGGCCAGCATACAGTATAGCAGAATTCAATATGTGGCTAAAGGAGTGGTGTAAAGGGGAAGGCTTTGGTTATATTAGTCATGTTGTCTGTAGCTGGTCCAATGAAAAAATGTACAAAAGAGATGGTTTGCATCCATCCAAGAAAGGGACTGAGTTACTGGGCAATAAATTCACAGATTTTCTGGTGGAATATTTAAACTAAACAATGGGGACAGTGAATTAATTCATACAGAACATCCCTGTCCCCGGCAATCTAAAATTATAGGGTTATCACTGCATGTAACATAGATGTGTATGTGGACAAGCTGTCAAGCAAAATCAAGCTTTTAATAACAAGTGCCACACAAAGTGCACTAACCTAACAGGTGATAAGAAAATATATGTTATATAGAAAGTAAACAGTCAGTCATAAAGGACTTAAATGTCTATATACCAATGCACAGAGTATGAACAGTAAACAGGATGAACTAGAAATTCAGGTAAATGAATTATCATATCAAAAATAGTACCATAAAGAACAGATTAGAAACACAAGTTAAGATAGGCAAGAAAGTGGTAAGTGGTAAGTGAGCAACTGTCTAGCGTAGTTCAAATCACCAGGATCAGATGGATTACACTCCAAGGTTCTCAAGGAACTGGCAGATGTGATCTCAGAACCAATGAATTATATTTTTCAAAGATCCTGGAGCACTGGGGAACTACCAGAGAACTGGAAGAGAGCTGATATAGTTCCCATCTTCAAAAAGGGGAAAAATGGATCCAGGAAATTACAGACCTATCAGCCTGACCTCAATAGTTGGGAAGATTCTGGAAAAGCCAATTAAACAATGTAATCAGTGAACACCTAGAGGCAAACAAAGTCATTACTAAAAGCCAATATGGGTTTGTCAAAAACAGATCATGCCAGACAAATCTTATTGCTTTCTTTGACCAAGTGATAAAATTAGTGGACCAGAGGAATGGTGTGGATATAATTTACTTGGACTTCAGTAAGCATTTGACAAAGTAGATCACAACCTATTACTTGATAAGATAGAAAAATGTGGGTTAGACAACATCACCACCAGATGGATTTGTAGCTGGTTGACTGGCCGTACTCAGTGTGTGGTCCTCAATGGAACTGCATCTACATGGAGGGGAATGTATAGTGAGGTGCTCTGTTCTGGGCCCAGTGCTCTTCAACATCTTCATCAACAATTTGGATGAAGGGATAGATGGGGAACTCATCAAATTTGCGGACAACACCAAGCTGGGAGGAATAGCCAACACTCCAGAAGACAGGCTTAAGATACAGGAGGATCTGGACAGACTTGAACACTGGGCGCTATCTAACAAAATGAAATTCAATGGTGAAAAAAGTAAGATTCTACATTTAGGCAAGAAAAAACAAATGTACAGGTATAGTATAGGTCAGTGATGGCGAACCTTTTAGAGACCGAGTGCCCAAACTGCACCCCAAAACCCACTTATGCATCATTGGGTGCTGGGTGGGTTGGCCCATTGGGTGGGCGTGGCTGCGGTGGTAACGGCAGACTGGGTGGGACTAAAAAGTTCAATCAATCAATTCTAACTTTGCAAGATTTTTTTTTTCTGCAAGAAGTTGAAATTGACTGATTGAACCTGTTTTTTTTGTACACAGTGGTGGAAGCCTAAAGCGAAAAGGTTTTATAAAACCTACCTGAAGGCCTAGGGTTGGGGCGATGGCGCGTGTGCCTGCAAAAAGGGCTCTGAGTGCCGCCTCTGGCACCTGTGCCATAGGTTTGCCACCACTGGTATAGGTGGTACCTTGCTCAATAGTAGTAAGCGTGAGAGGGATCTTGGAGTCCTAGTGGACAATCACTTAAATATGAGCCAGCAGTGTGCTGCAGCTGCCAAAAAAGCCAACACAGTGCTAGGCTGCATTAACAGAGGGATAGAATCAAGATCATGTGAAGTATTAATACCACTTTACAATGCCTTGGTAAGGCCACACTTGGAATACTGCATCCAGTTTTGGTCACCACGATGTTGAGACTCTAGAAAGAGTACAGAGAAAGATGATTAGATGACTGGAGGCTAAAACAAATAAGGAATGGTTGCTGGAATTGGTTATGTCTAGTTTAATGAAGAGAAGGACGAGGGGTGACATGATAGCAATATTCCAATATCTCAGGGTTTGCCACAAAGAAGAGGGAGTCAAGCTATTCTCCAAAGCTCCTGAAGGCAGAAAAAGAAGCAACAGATAGAAACTAATCAAGGAGAGAAGCAATCTAGAACTAAGAAGAAACTTCCTGACAGAACCAGTGGAACAACCTGCTTCCAGAAGCGGTGAATGATCCAACACTGCACGTTTTTAAGAAGAGACTGGACAGCCATTTGTCTGAAATGGTGTAGGGTTTCCTGCCTGAGCAAGGGGTTGGACTAGATGACCTCCAAGGTCTCTTCTAAGTTTATTATTATTATTACTTTGGAAAGATGCTTGGAGAAAAACTATGCATAAATGCATAAACCACATTGCACAATGCTGAATTAGCTATCTGTGGAGTTCTTGGTGCTCTCGGACTTGGTTGTTTGCTTGCACGTGTTTCATTAGCCAACTAGGGAACACACATTACCAACTAGATAACATCATCAATGTTTGTGACAGTTGTACTTGTGATAGTTTGGTAACAAAATGTTTTCAGGCAAAGCATAGAAAAGTTTATTATTGCTACCTGTAATTCAAGAATCTAGTCAACTAAAGGTCAAAGATAAATTGGCACTAAATAAGGGTAAAAATTCATGGGGAGTGGAGAAGGGATGGGACTTAGTTATTTTGTGACAATGCAATTACTCCAAACTGATGACATATTTAACTCTGCCTTCCAGCTCAGCTTCTTCTTCTATATATAATAGGATAGATCACAAATGTAGAAAATTTCCAAATACATGTTCATTATTAGATTTGTTCAACAAATTCTAGTAGTAAAGGCATTTTGTGTGTAAAAAAATAATTTAAGTAAAAAAAATGTTGTTTCATTCCTGCTTCATGGTTGGTCTTCATTTATTCATCTCTAGTTACTTATTTTGTGATTTTCCATCACCTAAAGTATGTTTTCTGTAGTTCAGTCCTGATGGAACAAGTTCAGTTATGCAATGGCCTGCATAAGAATATAAGAGTCCTGATGGATCAAGCCATAGATGAATCTAGCCAATTAGATTCACATGCTGTGGTGGAGAGTTATGGACCCCTTCCATTGTTTTCCCAGCAACCAGTATTTCAGGCGTGGATGTCCAACTTTTGGCTTGCTTGAGTCTCACTTAGTGTAGAAGAATTGTCTTGGGCCACATATACTGTAAAATATGTTCTTGGCCCAGTACTCTTAACATCTTCACCAATGATTTAGATGAAGAACTCATCAAATTTGCAAATGGCAGCAAGCTGGCAGGAATGGCCAAAACTCCAGAAGACAGGCTTACGATACAGGAGGATCTGGACAGACTTGAACACTGGGCGCTATCTAACAAAATGAAAATCAATGGTGAAAAAGTAAGGTTCTACATTTAGGCAAGAAAAACCAAATGCACAGGTTCAGTATAGGTGGTACCTTGCTTAATAGTAGTAACTATGAGAGCAATCTTGGAGTCCTAGTGGACAATCACTTAAATATGAACCAAAAGTGTGTTGCAGCTGCCAAAAAAGTCAACACAGTGCTAGACTGCATTAACAGAGGGATAGAATCAAAATCATGTGAAGTGTTAATAACACTTTACAATGCCTTGGTAAGGCCACACTTGGAATACTGCAACAAGTTTTGGTCACCACGATGTAAAAAAGATGTTGAGACTCTAGAAAGAGTACAGAGAAGAGCAACAAAGATGATTAGGGGACTGGAGGCTAAAATATACAAGGAACGGTTGTTGTCTAGTTTAATGAAGAAAAGGACGAGGGGTGACATGATAGCAGTGTCTCAAGGGGTGGCCACAAAGAAGAAGGGGTCAAGATAAACTTAAATATTAATGGAAATTAAAATTGGGAAAATTTATTAGGTTATTGATGGTCTAAAAGTTGGAATGTTAAAACAAGACATACATAAACTAAGAGTTATTGATAAATGTAAGAAAGTTATTTTGTATCTGATTTATAAAATAAGTATACTAATAAAAGACAGTACGTATTAAGGGAAAAAGAGAGTAACTATTGGCTGAAATAGTTGGAGATTTGTATTAGTAATATCTGTACTTAATTGATTTATTGTAACTCAGTTGCCACATTGTTTTTCAAAGATATAATTTTAATATTAGAAAATTAATAAAAAACATTACAAAAAAAAGAAGTCAAGCTATTCTCCAAAGCACCTGTAGGCAAGACAAGAAGCAATGGATGGAAGCTAATCAAAGAGAGGAGCAACCTAGAACTAAGGAGAAATTTCCTGACAGTTAGAACAATTAATTAGTGGAACAACTTGCTTCTAGAAGTTGTGAATGTTCCAACCCTGGAAGTTTTTAAGAAGAGACTGGACAACCATTTGTCTGAAATGGTATAGGGCAGTGGTTCTCAACCTTCCTAATGCCGCGACCCTTTAATACAGTTCCTCATGTTGTGGTGACCCCCAACCCCCCATCCAGCTGGCTGGGGGATATCAAAAACTTGACCCCCCCCAAAAAGGAAAAAATGGGAAAGTATAGGTAGTCCTCGACTTACAACAATTCGCTTAGTGACTGTTAGAAGTTACAACAGCACTGAAAAAGCGAATTATGATCATTTTTCACACTTATGATTGTTGCAGCATCCCCAGGGTCATGTGATTTATATTGGGATGCTTGACAACTGATTCATACATATGACATTCACAGTGTCCCAGGGTCACGTGATCAATGGCCAGGGGGCATGGCCAGCTGATCACTCAGGTTGCAGAGTGCCTGTGGGAGGGAATCTGTGCGTCTCTGGGATGGGACTGGGATAGGTGCCTGCCTTCCTTCCCTCCCCTTGTCCCTTTCTTCCTTCTTTTCTTCCTTTCCTTCACCTCCCTTAGTCTCTTCCTCCTTCCCTACCTCTCTCCCATTGTCCCTTCCTTCCTTCTTCCTTTCCTTCCCCTTCCTCTTAGTCTCTTCCCTACCTCCCTCCCCTTGTCCCTCCCTCCCTCCCTTCCTTCCTTCCTTCCCTCCCTCCCTCCCTTCCATTGTTCCTTCCTTCCTTCCCTCTCTCATTGTTCCTTACTTCCCTCCCTCTTCGTCCCTTCCTTCCTCCCCCCCCCTCCATGCCCAGGAAGGGACAAGAGGAGGGGGATAGGCTGCTGGGAGCTTCTGTTAACTTAGCAAGCAGCATGTCTTTCGGCAAAGCTGAGCAAGTGAGCTGGGTGGAGGTCTCCTCTGTCTCTGCCTGTGCAAAGGCAGAGACAGAGGAAACCTCCACCCAGCTCACTTGCTCAGCTTTGTCGAAAGACATGCTGCTTACTAAGTTTGCAGAAGCTCCCAGATCAGCGCCAGGCTACAGCTGATTCACACTTCTGCTAAATTAGCAAGCGGCATGTTTTCTAGCAAAGCTCGAGCAAGTTTGCTGGGCAGGAGCCAAGGAGAGCAGCTACAGCTACAGAAGCGCAGATCAGCTGTAGAGGCTCACCCCAATCCTGGACAAGAGGGAAGGAAGGAAGGACAGAAGGGACAAGGGGAAAGAGGGAAGGAAGGAGGGACAAAGAGGGAGGCGGAAGGAAGGAAGGAAGGAAGGGACAATGGGAGAGGGAGGGAAGGAGGAAGAGACCAAGAGGGAGGGAAGGAAAGGAAGTTCCATCCAACAGAGGTTTGGCAGCCCAGCTGCCGAGGAACAGAAGAGTGCAAAGCCAAGGAGAAGAAGGTGGCGGTTTCCTCCCAAAGGGGGCTCCTTTTCTCCACCCCTTCCCTGTGTTTGTGGGGAATTTCTCATCACGAACGCTGACAGGTGCTCCTTCGAGCCCGCTGCAAGCTTTCTCGCCCCGTTTGCTTCTCCCCCCCCCGCTTTCATGAGTATTGTTGCCCCCTTGGGAAGCCGATCGTGCTTTGAAGCTTAGGAAAGGAGGAGGAGTCCCTTCCTCCTTCCCTCCCTTTCTCCCTGTCAAGTCCCAGCGGGCTCAACATGAACGGGCAGAGGAGGCGAGGATGGGCGGGGTGGCAAAGGAGACTGGCGGCCGACACCAGACCTCCTGGCTGACAAGCGCAAGTTCAGGGGTCTCCAGCTGACGGGTGAAGGAGTTGGGTTCTGCGGCAGCCTCCCCTTCGCTGACCTGCGTGCACAAGAAGTCAATCCGGTTGCTGCACAATGAGTCTCTGGGGAGGGAGGGCCTTCCTCTGCGCCTGCGCCCTTCATGCGCCCCCTGCAGGGCACATTTGGTAGAGTTCTTGCAGACTGCCACCAAGCAGCATATTTTCCACAAACAAGTGAGGTGGAGCAGAGGGGGGGGGAAGAGAAGGCAGTTGACAAGCCCTGCCTAAGACCATTAGAAATATGTGTTTTCTGATGGTCTTAGGCGACCCCTGTGAAAGGGTCGCGACCCACAGGTTGAGAACCGCTGGTATAGGGTTTCCTGTCTGAGCAGGGGGTTGGACTAGAACACCTCCGAGATTTTTTATTATTATGGATCATTGCACAGTCAGCCAGATGTTCAGACTGGATTTGGCATTTTGTCTACCTATCGAGTCCTTACCCAGGACCTGGGATAGGCAGATGTGATGTTTGATGGTATTACAGATATCATCGCAGGATGGAAGCAGTTCCTAGTAAGGCTGCCTTTTGCAATTGACTAATAGCGAATTTGTCAATGCCAATGGTGTTCAAGTGGTGCTCCAGTTGTTTTGGAATTGCACCCAAGGAGCCTATGACTATTGGTACTACCCTTGCTTGCTTTTGCCACAGTCTTTCTATTTATATTTGTAGGTCTTTGTATTTTGTTATCTTCTCCAGTTCTTTCTCTTCTATTCTGCTATCTCCAGGCACTGCCACGTCCACTATCCAGACTTTTTTGTCTTTCTTATCGACAATTGTTAAGTATGGGGTGTTATGTTGCAGGTGCTTGTCTGTTTGAATTCTGAAGTCCCAGAGCAGTTTAATTTTATCATTTTCTATGACTTTCTCTATTTTATGATCTCACCAGTTTTTGCTTACAGGCAAATGATACTTTTTGCAGATCTTCCAATGCACCATTGTTGCTACTTTGTCATGCCGCTGCTTGTAGTCAGTCTGTGCAATCTTCTTGCAACAGCTTACAGGTGGTCCACTGTTTCTTCAGCTTCTTTGCATAGGCGGCACTTACTGTCTGTTGCTGTCTTCTCAATTTTGACTTTATATGCATTTGTCCTTAAGGCTTGGTCTTGTGCAGCCAGAATTAGTCCCTCGGTCTCTTTCTTCAATTTTCCTGCTCTTAGCCATTGCCAGGTCTTGTTATTATCTGCTTTCCCAGCTATTTTTTTTAATGTATTGGCCATATAGTGCTTTGTCTTCCCATGCCTCTATTCTGTTCTTCATTTGGTCTTTCTCGTAGGCCAGTTTGGTCTCTCCAGTAGTCAGTAAGCCTTCCTGATATACTAATTTCAGTGCGTCTTTATCATTGTTCTTCAGATATTCTTCCAAAGCCATATTTTCTTCTTCAACCATCTGATGTACTTGTAGCATTCCATGTCCACCTATTTGCCTTGGTAGATAAAGTCTGTCAATGTCACTGTGTGGATGAAGGGCATGATTCATTGTCATTATTTTTCTGGTCTTCCTATCCATTGCTTTTAGTTCTGCTTGAGTCCAGTCCACTATTCAGCTGTGTACCTAATGACTGGAATTGCCCAGGTGTTGATTGCCTTTCTGGTATTTCCTCCATTGAGTTTGGACTTTAAGATCTTCTTTACTCTCTTGATGTATTCACCTCTAATCTTTTTCTTGACTTCAGTGTGCTTGATGTTGTCAGCTTGAAGGATACCTATTTGTAGTAATCTTCCTCATCCAGACTCTTAATGTTATTTTTGTGGGGCATCTTGATTCCTTCAGTTTTCACTACTTTTCCTTGTTTGACAGTAAGTGTGGCACATTTGTCCAAGCAAACTCCATATCAATATCTTGGCTATATATACGGACAGTGTTGAGCAGCGATTCTATTTCAGATGATGTTTTTCTATACAGCTTCAGATCATCCATGTAAAGGAGGTGGGATAGTCTGGTAGATGTTTTTGATGTTTGATAGCCATGTCCTGAGTTATTCAGTATTGTTGACAGAGGAAACAGTGCAATAACAAATAGTAATGGTGATAATGAATCTCCTTGAAATATTCCTCTCTTGATATTAACCTCTCCCAGCTTCTCACCATTGATCTGCAACTGTGTCTTCCATTGTGCCATCGATCTTTGCACAAATTTTCTGATGTTTCTACTGACTCCTGTTATTTCTAGGCACTTGATTATTATTATGAAATAATAATAATAATAATAGTAATAATAATGATATATCACTAAAATCGTATAATAATGTTAAATGTTTATGATCTTGTGAGGCTTCATCTTCCTACATTTCAAGGATTTTCTTAAAGTCTCTCTCTGAGTTTGAGCCATGGGGGAAGACTATTAAGTGCCTTCTTCAGGAACCTTCTGCCAGAGCATTGGCTGAAACATTTCCAGAATAGCTTCAATGAAAGCTGCAGGATTACTTACTTCAAAGGCAACCAGCCTGAGGCTTTTCTGGGTATTTTGCCAAAATTGCTATGGGCAATTCTGAAACTGTCATATCTGGAAGCACTTCAGTGAATACAGGTTGAAAAGGCTGAGGGAAGTCTTATCCTGAGGTGATGGTCCGAAGTGGTTTATGATTTACTTCGTTTAGGTAAATTGGTGCCTTTTTACTTTGATTAAGTGAATCACGTTTGCTTCATGGTGGCGGTCATTTCATCACAGTGAATCTACATTGCTTTGTACAGATCTAATAATTATTAACGGAAATCATCATGGATTAGTCAGGAACCAGACTTGCATACTAACCTTATTTCATGTATTAATTGGAAGTTTTCTTTGTAAATTATGGGAATTTTGAGACATCTTATATTCTAATTTCAACAAAGTATTTGACAAACCATCTCATACTATTCTGATTAAAAAGCTAAAAGTGTGGATTAGGTGGCATCACAATTCAATTGATGTGAATTATTAAAGAATATTCATTGTTCATTCCTCATGAAACTAAATTGAAGTATGTGGGATGCCATGATTACAGTTTGGGCCTCTATTAAACATTTTTAATGTTTTAAATTTAATAAATTTAATAACTAATAATAATAACAATAAGCAGGAGTGAAGGGAATACCAATCAAATTTGGGGATAGCTGATATAGTAGAATTCAGAAATGGAACTCAAGAAGTTGATAGGGTAGAGAAATGGGCTAAAAAAAAGCAATTGACTGCAAGCTGAAAATGATTCAGCAACATCCTTTGGTAATGTTACAAAAAATTCAGCTGCATCAATAAAATAATTGTTTCTAAACAACAAAACTGGTGGATTCATTCATAGAATGTAACATCATCTTCAGGATAATCCATTCCAACTGCAGAAATCCACTATTATAGCATCCCCAACAGCTGAGCTTCCAATTTATGTTTCAATGCCTCGATGGAGAGACATCTCCTCCTGTATTTTAAACCCATTTTTTTCTTGTCCTTTGTTCTGGAACAACTCTGAACAGTCCTGCCTCATCTTCTTCAGATAGTAGTTGAAGACATGCTTTTTTACATTCATGTCACAATCTTGGGAAATAATATCTCCTCATTATTCTACATTGGTCATATTCTACCTCAAGAATTGTGTCCAATCCTGTTTTCACACAAAATGGAACAGGTTTAGAACCAAAAGTACAACAAACATTATAGGGAAACTAGCAAGCAAGTCCTGGAAAGGAATGTATAGGTCTTGTTTCAAACAAAAATGGGAGATCATTGATTTGATCAAAACCTACTCAGACTATTTTTCAAAAAGCAGCACATTGAACCTTGAACTCAATTTTGCATTCACTTTACATGCCTAGTTCCTCCAGTAGTCTGAAGAGATGGAGGTAATCCTCCAGAAACATTTATTCTCTTGTCTGGCAGAGAAATAAAAGATCTGAAGATGCATTTATAAATTGTCCCCCCATATAATCTTTTAGAGCTTTCATTTTTTTACATAAATATATTTTAAAGTTATGACATAGCCTTCTATTTGTGAGAATGAGACTGGATAGATATCCACATTTACAGAAGAAGAAAAAAAGTCTCACTGTATTGTCCTTCATAAACATCTAAATGGAGCTATAAAGCAGATTGCTTAGATTCTGGACAACCTTCTATATGGAACAAAAATATACAGCATATAATGCTGACCTAAGCATTGCAATATCCACATTCCTGTAAAGTCAGT
Source organism: Crotalus tigris (assembly GCF_016545835.1). Classification (NCBI taxonomy): domain Eukaryota; kingdom Metazoa; phylum Chordata; class Lepidosauria; order Squamata; family Viperidae; genus Crotalus; species Crotalus tigris. The sequence goes on from NW_024097608.1 coordinate 138,024, forward strand.
AAATGTACAAAACAATATTAAAAAGTAATTGGTTGCATTTTCATACTGAAATACTTTCAAAGTACATTGTCAGCATTTTAAAAAATTCATAAGATTTCCCAGAATACAATTTTGAGCTTCAAAAACAGAAGACAAAATGAAGTATGCTGAAGCACATTTCTCTTACAACTCTGCATCCCAGCCCTGTTTTTTTTTTTTTACTAAGGTCAGTAGGCTTTTTTGTTTTTGTTTTGCATTTTCCTGCACTTTCAAAATTTGATTAAAAATTTTTTAAAAGAAAAAAATGCAAATTTTAGCATTAAGGCAACACTTGCTTTTTATTAGTAATGGAAAATGCTAATATATCCTTTTGGTGGTAAGACTATATAGCCAGCATTTGACAATAGCAATATAATAGAGTTATTTAGAATAAGTCAAAATACAATTGTTCCTATAACATCCAAGAGTTCAAAGCTCTATTAGGTATACTCTTTGAAAAGATAGGATAATCCTGCCACCTTCCCTCATTTCAACATTCATAACATGCTTGATAAGATTAAAATGGAGTCAGGATAGTAAATTGGAATAAGACAGACATTATCTAATACAGTGGTTCTCAACCTTTTTAATGCCGTGACCTCCAACCGGTTGTAAGTTGAGGACTACCCAACTGGTCATAAGTCAAGGACTTTCCCTGCCCGGGAGCGCTGCGCATCCTTGGTGCCGCCCTCTGCGCTGGCCGAGGCGTAGCTGGCAAGTGGCAGAGACAGTGCAGGCCGACCACTGGCTGGGCTACCAGCTGGACCAGCCCAAGGGAGGTAAGGCACCCGCTGGGCCCCACGCACGCCAGCAACCGTCCCTGCACCTGCCGGCCTCCCACCTCACACCTCTGGCCCTCTTACTTACATTTTTAGTAGTTGCTCAGCAGGGAAGGGTGGAAACTTCCAGACAGCTCGCCTTCGCTGCAGACAACTTGCAGCACCGTTTGCAGAATGGAACTTTTGGTGGGCTCAGCAGGGCAGAGACAGCCTGGACAATTCCTATTGGCTTTTGAAAGCCAATAGAATTAGACTCTATTCAAGAGAGTCTATTCTATTGGCTTTCAAAAGCCAATAGAATAAAAGGGAGTAACACAGCTAAGAAAAAGGGGAAAAAAATGGTGGACTGCGTTGTTTGGCGACCCCCGTGAAATGGTCGTTCGACCCCAAATGGGGTCCCGACCCACAGGTTGAGAACCGCTGATCTAATACAAGGTCTCTTTATTAAACCAGCAATTCTGAACATTTGGTTATTTGTTCATATTTGTTTTGGCATAGCATGTTATTTTTATTTGTTTCTTTTAGAGCATATGTAATAACAACAACTCTTATGTGTTATTGTTCATGAGAAATAAAACCTTGGTAACTCCTATGCTTTCATGGTTCTTAAAAAATATAATGATAATGTTCTGGCTATTTGGAATAGGTTGCTCTAGATTATAGAGGGGCCATCAATGAGAAAGCTTGACAAAGCATTTGTGTTTTGTTATTCAAGATATAGGACTTAGTATATTATGTGAAACCAGACATTAAGAATTGGTATATGGTGTGCTGTTTCTATGCTATTTCCTTCCCATTTTATAAAAAGAATCATCTCATTTATTAGACCAGTGATGGTGAACCTTTTAGAGACCAATTGCCCAAACTGCAACCCAAAACCCACTTATGCATCGTCGGGTGCCGGGTGGGTGTGGCCCATTAGGTGGGTGTGGCCCATTGGGTAAGTGTGGCCCATTGGGCATGGCTGCGGTGGTAACAGCAGATTGGGTGGGACTAAAAAGTTCAATCAATCAATTCCAACTTTGTAAGATCTTTTTTTTTCCTGTGAGAAATTGAAATTGACTGATTCAACCTTTTTTTTTTTTTACACGGCGGTGGAGGCCTAAAGCGAAAAGGGTTTATAAAACCCAGCTGAAGGCCTAGGACTGGGGTGACGGTACGTGTGCCCACAGAGAGGGCTCTGAGTGCCGCCTCTGGCACCCATGCCATAGGTTTGCCACCACTGTACTAGACCTTTATCCCAAAGCCTTGATGTAATCCCTCACTACACTCAGCTGCCATGGAATAAGGGTACAAGTGTTTTTAATAAACTGACAGCTGGTTAACAATGGAAATCAGAACATGTATAAATGGGAAATTATCACACAAAATGTGATATGGTCCCCTAGAATTGGATCCAGTACTTTTAAACTTGTACACATACAGTATAGATGGTCTAAAATTATGGCTGAACATGTCTGCTGCTGATACTAAACTATTGAGAGCAGTAACATCAAGAAGGTATTGTAAATAGAATAAAAAAACTATCTTTACTAAGCTAGGGCTTCAAAATGGCAAATTCAATAAAGTATAAACTACTATAAAAGGATACATGTTGGCAGAACAGAAATCTAAACTTACACATTAATAAGGTATGAATTATCAATGACTGTCAGGCTCACTGGAAGACTTCAGAGTTTCTTGGATGTTCAATCTAGTGTGGTTTGATGTGGTTAGACTCTAAATTCATGCACAGCTTAATGTAGAGAGCCATAGAGATGACCTTGAGGAAGCCATCCAGAAGCCACAGCAGGTGCAGAAGCATGCATTGAATCCAAGGAGAAAATATTAAAAAAAGACTCATACTCCCTGGAGTATTACAGGGGAGGGGAGGAAAAGCACAGGATTATAAGATAGTGTCACCACAGCATATTTCAATGATGTATTGTTCTAGTTTTCTTTTCTGATCTGGTCAACGTGATAGGTTCTCTGACACTTAAAGCACAGCATGAATAGATAAGAATCTTTGTTGCACGCTGGAAACAGGCTAGTACAATATTCATGTTGGCCTCTGATAACATAAAAATATATTTTTTTCTTTATATTTATTGTAATTTTATTTTGATGCTTCTTTCTCTCACCCTTCACATGGTTTAATTGACATTTTGCTTGTACCTTTTGGCTTTGCAGTGAACAACTATAGTATTGTTAACTCTGTTTCCTGTCCTGAGAAACTCTGGTTCTCCCATACTAATTAAAAGGAAAGGATTATTGGAGTTATGTTCAATGGAAATGTCCACCCCATGTGCAGCTGCTGTTAAAAAAAAAGGCAAATTCCAAATCATTGCTTCATAGAGTTGAAAGGCCATGTAAATTACTGACTCCAGTTTCTTGGACAAGAATCCAAATTAAAACTTCCTTGACAGGTGGCTGTCTAGCCTCTACCTTGATCACATCAAGTGAAGAGAGCTCACTTGGGTAATTGGTTCCACTATCCACTGTTTTTATTATTAGGAGGGTTTTTTCCTAACATTTAGTAGGATGTGCCTTTCTTTGTTTTAAGATCATTGTTCTGTGTCTTGCACTCTGGAACCACTGAGAACAGATCATGGTATGATATCTTTTCAGAGTTTGATGATAGTTATTTTATTAAGTCTCTAAGACTTAACAAGAAATCTAAACAAGCCAGATTCCTTCAACAAGGATCTGTGGCACTTAGTTTCTAGTCCTGCCATCAGTATTGTTACGTTTTCCTGAACCTGTTCCAGTTTCTCTGAATCCCTCTTAAGATAGCCACAATTGGATGCAGTAATTATTTTGCATGAATTAGGGGCAAAAAGACTTATGTTGATGCAGCCTAGAGTTGCCTTTGTCTTTGTCCATCCACATCAAAAGATGTTTCCCATAAATTAGGTATCACAAAGCAAGAAATTTATGAGGAAACTTTTAGCCCACAGAGATCATATAATCATAGGTCTGGAAAGTCTTTGGAAGTCTTCTAGTCCAAACCCCAGCCCAAGGCCTTATACAATTCTGGACAAATGGTTGTCCAATCTTTTCTTGAAAACCTCTAGCAATGGAACACACACAACTCTGAGAGGCAAGCTGTTCCATTGATTAATTGTTCTCACTATCAGGAAATTCCTCCTTATTTCCAGGTTGAATCTCCTGCTGACAAGCTTGTACCCATTGCTTTTTGTCCTGCCTTTAAGTGCTATGGAGAATAAATTGACACTCTCTTCCCTATGACAGTCTTTCAAGTATTGGAATACTGCTATCATGTCTCCCCAAGTCTTCTCTTCATTAGATTAAAGATATCTAGTTCCCATAGCGGTTTATCATATGATTTAGTTTCCAGACCTTTTATCATCTTTGTTGGTCTTTTTTGCATTCTTTTTAGGGCCCAAACATCTTTTTTTGTGTTAACCAAAATTTGATGCAGTACTCCAAATGTGACCTCATTAGTACAGTATAGAGTTGTACAATCACTTCCTGTGACGTTGATGCTATTCTTATGTTGGTGCAGCCTAGTACTTTGTTTGCTTTTTTGGCAGTTACAACACTACTGGTTCATACTTACGTCTACTAGGATATATAGATCTCTCTCACAGTTATTATTTTTGAGCCAAGTACCCTCTATTCTATAACAATGCATTTCATTTTTCCTGCTTAAGTTCTGGACTTTACTTTTCTCACCACTGAAATGCATCTTGTTGAATATGCTCAAGTCTATCAAGATCCTTTTGAATCTTGAGTCTTCCAAAGTGTTGGCAATTCCCCCCAGCTTGGTGTCATCTGCAAATTTCTTGTGTTCCTCTCATCTAAACCATTTATGAAGATGTTGAAGAGCATCAGGTTCAAGCATGCAGAGGTACCCTACTGCCTGTTTCCCTCCATGTAGATATAGCTCTTTATTATACATATTCAAGTAGAAGTTAGACAGCCATATGCATGGGATGTTTTCATTTGGATTTTTTTGTACTGCACTCAGCTTAAGCCATTTTTTCCAACTGCAATTCTATTCTATCATTTGCTGTCCTCCAGTGGCCTGGCATTTTACCAATTCTCTAGCATTTTGGAACAAGACCCTTTAAATTTTTTTCTGTTTAAACGGTTCCAAATTCAAAATTACTATAAAGAGTGTTATTATAAATTTGGGATAAGAAAATCAGATTAACATTTATAATTATTTAATTGTAATTGGTGAAATCTAAAGAAATATGTATTCATTTAAAAAAATATAAAATAATAGATTTTGTTGTGTTCTACTTTTTTGTAAGGCTCCCTAGATAGTGGGAACTTGTCTGAAGCTTCCCAGTATGCTACAGAGCACAGCTTGAACTGAACTTTTATTATAACATCAGAACTAAAACACTTTTGCAACTATTTATTGTCTCTGGCAGTAAGATTAATGCTCCACCTCTTGGATTTAATTCTGGTACCTTTTCCTAACATGTTTTCCTCATTATAAGGAAAAGCTCATGTTTCTAAAAATCAGTATTAAATGAAAATGATATGTTTAAATTTTGTGCATTCTTGTCTTCTAATATAGCTTCAATCTTTTGAACTTTGGATAGAATTAAATGTAATTTATTGGGAAAACTTCTATTCATTTAGATACATGAATTGGATATAATTCCTAAAACAATGTAGCTTATGTGTATTTATAGCCAGTGCTTTGATTTGAAGATGGGGTCTTCACTCTTTTAGTAGTTCTCAGTGGTTAGTCATAATATATCAATATATGATAGTATATTTGTTTTAGGACATTCCTATTTAGACTAGGCACATTCAAAGTATAATGATTGAAAAGACTCTGAATGAGAAGGCAGACTTGCCAATCATTTGATACTTCCTTTTTCATTATATAAAGAAATGGAAAAAAATTGAAGTTGCAGATTTGGTTTCTGATCTTCCAGAATATCAAAACATGAAAACACAATAGTATGATTTAGGGAGGGCTGTCTCTCAGAATGTGGTTAAAAAAAAGTTAAGATGGAGGCCATGAAAGCAATAAAAGCTTTCCCTGTTTTTTTGTATGTATTGTGTCAGCTATACATATAAAAACAGGCAGAGCTTCAATTACAAAGTGCAGTGGTTAGAATGCAGTTCTTCAGCCTAACTCAGGAGTTCAATTCTGAGCAGCTCAAGGTTGACTCGGTCTTCCATCCTTCCGAGGTTGGTAAAATGAGGATCCAGATTGTTGATGCTGACTCTGTAAACTGCTTAGAGAAGGTTATAAAGCACTATGAAGCAGTATATAAATCTTAAGTGCTATTGTTACACCATTGTGGTTATGATCTTGACTATTTTCTGCACCCTGGGGACATCCCTTTGGATCACTTGCTAAATTTCTCAGTTTCCATCATACAGGTGGCAATCCAGTCTGAAGCAATTTAGTAGTTGGAATTAGGCAAAATGCAACATATTTTCTGGCCACTGAATTGGGAGGCTTCTTATTTAGGAGAGGGATAAGTTACTTATTAATAATGCTGATACTAATGTATGCCAATTTATTTATCAAGAGACAGGTACAAAGACGAAAAAATTCAGCACAATTTTTTTGGGGGGGGGGCGCCTTTGAGTCATATTGTCTCCTGGTGACTGCCTGGACAGGTCCCTGCAATTTTCTTGGCAAGGATTAGTAGAAGTGGTTTTGACCTTGCCTTGTTCTTTCTAAGGCTGACAGAAAGTGACTGACTCAAAAACACCCAATTGGTTTTGTGCCAAAGAACTCATGGTCTTCCAGTTTTTAGCCTAGTGGCTTAACCACTATACTAAACTGGTCCCCTCAGCCCAAATATGTATCCGTAAAATATTATTTTATTTTCTGAAAAGTAATTACTTAAGGCAAACATAATTATTGCTCAGGGAACAGAGAGGTGATGCAACAACTTAGGTTTTCTTCCAGTATGGCTCTTTAAGGAAAAAGATCCCCCAAGTCCACAAACCTGCTGTCTTTTACAGTGCTACAGTATATTATCTATATGCCTGCATACCTATCACATCATTTCCTTTTGGCATAAGCAATATTTTGCCAAATGCAGACAAGAAGCAAGAAACAGTAAGCTAAAGAAGTCAAGGCATGATGTAAGAAAAATAAAGGGCAGTCTAGTTTTGATATTGACCTCCACCTCCCATCATGGCCTTGATAAGTTGTGACTTTCACATAGTGTTTATGTATCAAACCATGTGCAGCATTCCGTGAAAAGTATAAGGAGAACACTGGCCATTTTTGCTATGTTTTAATGATGCAATAAAGAAGAAGAGTCAATGTCCACTTTTACCCTATGAACGCTTGCACTTTTCAGTGCAAGCTAAGATCTCTAGAAATTGGGTTGCAAAATAATATTCATTTGTCATTGATCCTATCAGCTAAGAGGTCTGTGCAATGTATTTATACATACATAAAGTTGTGTGTTGGTCATACCCTATGAATGTGATCATATTATAGGCTAATGAACTTCTCTGGCATAATAACATCTGTGGGGTAATTCAAAATATAAATAGTTGCAGTTAGTTTATATTAAAAACTGCAGGTCAAGTTAATAATTTGAATTAGTTCACAATGAATTTAATGGAACATAAAAACAAGTTCGGAATCAACCTTTTATATGTAAATTACATTTATATAGTAATTATGTTTCATCTTAAAATAACAATATCATTTTCAGAGCACTAAAAAGGCTTTAGGATTTAATACAATTGTTGCTGTTCACATAGATAGTGTAAAGTTTACAAGAAAACTGACTGCCCTTTAATCTGCATGTTCAGTTGTGCAGTCTGTCCTTTCTCATCAGATAGAGGTCACTTTCTTGTTATATCAGCATTAGCTTCCAGCATTGTCTTCTGGAAAAATATTTTCTGTTCCTCATTAAACTGAAAACTATTATGAAATGTATCTTAGATGATACAAAATGATAATATGCATAAGCCACTCAAGTGTGCTGCAGCTGCCAAAAAAGCCAACACAGTGCTCGGCTGCATTAACAGAGGGATAGAAACAAGATCATGTGAAGTGTTAATACCACTTTACAATGCCTTGGCAAGGCCACACTTGGAATACTGCATCCAGTTTTGGTCACCACAATATAAAAAAGATGTTGAGACTCTATAAAGAATACAGAGAAGAGCAATAAAGATGATTAGGGGACCGGAGGCTAAAACATATAAGAACGGTTATTGGAATTGGGGTATGTCTAGTCCAGTGGTAGCGAACCTATGGCACGGGTGCCATAGGCGGCACTCAGAGCCCTCTCTGTGGGCACACGCACCATCGTCCCAGTCCTAGGCCTTCAGCTGGATTTTATGAAACCTTTTCGCTTTAAGCCTTCACCGCTGTGTGCAAAAATAAAAGTTCAATCAATCAATTTCAACTTCTCACGGGGAAAAAAAGATCTTGCAAAGTTGGAATTGATTGATTGAACTTTTTAGTCCCACCCAGTCTGCCGTTACCACCACAGCCACACCCACCCAATGGGCCACACCCACCTGGCACCCAACGATGCATAAGTGGATTTTGGGTTGCAGTTTGGGCACTCGGACTCTAAAAGGTTCGCCATCACTGGTCTAGTCTAATGAAGAAAAGGATGAGGGGTGACATGATAGCAATGTTCCAATATCTCAGGGGCTGCCACAAAGAAGAGAGAGTCAAGCTATTCTCCAAAGCACCTGAAGGCAGGACAAGAAGCAATGGATGGAAACTAACCAAAGAAAGAAGCAACCTAGAACTAAGGAGAAATTTTCTGACAGTTAGAACAATTAATCAGTGGAAGAACCTGCCTCCAGAAGCTGTGAATGCTCCAACACTGGAAGTTTTTAAGAAGAGACTGGACAGCCATTTGTCTGAAATGGTATAGGGTTTCCTGTCTGAGTAGGGGGTTGAACTAGATGACCTCCAAGGCCCCTTCCATTATTATTATTGTTATTGTTGTTGTTGTTATTATTATTATTGATATGCACAAAATAGAATAAAATGTCTTCAATAATTAGAATATTAAAACAATTTTTAAGAATATGTAGTATTCCAGCTAAAGAATATAGTATAAGCTAGATGTTTGTTCTACAACTTATTGTTTTTATTTTTATGACACCAGATAATACTATCTACCTAATAAACCCTTCTGTAGCTAATCTCTGTTTGCTAAAATGAGTGACTTAACATGCCTTTTCCATTTACTTTTTCAGGTTGTGTGGAGGAAACTTGGAGATGCTGCAGGCTCGTGTCCTGGAATTAGACAGCACTTGTCTGGAAGCCAATACAAAGGGCCAATGTGAATGACTATCAAAATGAAGAAGGATTCCAAGTATCAGTGGACTTCACAACAATCCTTTTAGTAGTAATGAGACAATGCCAAACACTTTCTAGGCCACCACTGGAAAATAGAAGTCTTTTCTTTATAGACTTTAGTGTGAGGTATCCAGATCTGCAACTAATATACTCCATTCTGCTTTTGCCACAAGCATTTTCAATGTATACACACACACACGCATGCACACACACACACACACACACACATTATATATATATATATATATATATATATATATATATATATATATATATATATATATATATACAATTACACTAAAGATATGATCCCTGGGTATATCCATATTTAAAACCAAGCAAACAAACGTGAGCACCAGGGAGTATTTAAAAGTTTTTAGTAAAATTTAATACAATATCAATAAAATCACCGTAAAAATTAATAACTAATAAAACGCCTAGCTTTTGTCAGCGACTGCTGACATCATCAGGGCTCAAAATGCCAGTCAGTGGGAGAGTCCTCTTTTATAGATTGGTCAGAGTCTGCACTCGGCTCTTAGATCTTGTCATTGGGCCTGATGCAATAGGCTGTTTCTCAATTGCCGGTTTCTTATTGGCAATGATTACTTTCTTGCGTTTTTTACTTGTGTAGCTGTCATTGGGTGTTTTCTCTTTGCCAAATTCGGGGTCTGATAAGACATCCCCCCTCTCCTTTTTTGCTTTACTGTCACCCCTATTTCGTTTAGCTGCACTCCTCCCTCCTCCCCTTTCCCCACTCCAAGAGGGGAGGAACGACCTCATTAACATGTTTGGAGGATAAGACCCGCCCACCCCACCTTGCAATGCCGATCTGCCCGTATCAACGGACAGCACGGAAGAGCTCTCAAAACGATACCGCGCAAGCAAGGAGCAAGGAGGAAACAAGGGTGTGACAGTAATCAACTCGAACAACATCTGCGGAGACCATGACTGGGGAAAACACAAAGAAAACAAGAGACAGTGCGATGTGACGCGGCAATCAGAATGGAGTGGGGAAAGGGGAGGAGGGAGGAGTGCAGCTAAACGAAATAGGGGTGACAGTAAAGCAAAAAAGGAGAGGGGGGATGTCTTATCAGACCCCAAATTTGGCAAAGAGAAAACACCCAATGACAGCTACACAAATAAAAAACGCAAGAAAGTAATCATTGCCAATAAGAAACCGGCAATTGGGAAACAGCCTATTGCATCAGGCCCAATGACAAGATCTAGGAGCCGAGTGCAGACTCTGACCAATCTATAAAAGAGGATTCTCCCACTGACCTTGAGCCCTGATGATGTCAGCAATCGCTGACAAAAGCTAGGCGTTTTATTAGTTATTAATTTTTACGGTGATTTTATTGATATTGTATTAAATTTTACTAAATTTTACTAAAAACTTTTAAATACTCCCTGGTGCTCATGTTTGTTTGCTTGGTTTTACACACACAGGAGAATATAGCTAACAATCATCAAGGTTGTTCAAATTAATTCAGAAGGAAAACTCTCAGAGAAAGTGCATTTGTGGAAGGAAGGAAGGAAGGAAGGAAGGAAGGAAGGAAGGAAGGAAGGAAGGAAGGAAGGAAGGAAGGAATGTACGTGGACGCCACTTCCGGAAGTCTGTTCTGAAGGCCTCCGAGGCTGAGAATGGACTTCCAGAAGTGGCGTCCATTTACTTCTGGTAGGCTGTTTTGGGCCTGGGAGGTGTCCCCAGCCCAGAATGGACTTCCAGAAGTGGCGTCCACACAGAGAACTGGTTGTTCATGTATTTGAATCCCACCACTAGAGAGATTCCAATGAATTGTGCTTTTGGTCTTTACAATTTGAAAAAAGAGTAATCTTATATTTGAGTGTATTAAATATTGGTTAATGGTGAATAGCCAAACTGCAGCTGAAACCATTTTCTTTCCAATTGCTAAGATTATTACTAAATGCCCCAAACATTCAAGTCTCACAAGAGCCAATAGTGTAGCAAAAGAAAAACTATATATATAAGCACTAAAATTCTGATGCCTCATTGCTCTAAAAACATAGACCAAGAATCACTTTATTCTTATCCACTTTGGTGATTGCATTCTAAAAAACTAGCCTTTCTTGTATTAAAAGAGATATTTCCTCTATAGCCAAGTCCTGAAGCACTCTTAGTAACTGGGCATCAAAAGCCTGTGCTGCTTTTAAAAGAAGCAAGCATTTCAGGGATGAAATAGATCCTTGAGCCAGGCTGAAGACAAGGTACCTGCAGTAATGCTCTGGAGACATGGTTTCTGGTAGCTGCAATTGTACCACCCATGGCTAAATCTTGATTGGAGATCCATACATATGCATTAAGGAGAATGCTGAAAGGGAGGGACTGCTTCCAGAATTGTGGAGTGAACACTGCATTTATATGCATTCTGTTTAAATAGTTAAGACAATGCTGATATCTAAAGAGAAAACAAAAAAGCTCAAATACCAAACTTGCAGGCTTTTATTTTTAACACACACACAAACCACACAGAAAAACATGAAAAGGGGAAAGTTGTGCTCTTGGAACATGGAGCAGCATGCTGTTTCTAATCAATTTGAATTAGAGTTTGATGGAAAGGCGATATTAATAATTGGCGGACAAGAATGGATGTATATGCTATAAAAATGGCAATCAGGACTAAGAAGCAATACACTAAGAAAGCTTGAATGCTAATAATAGTAGTATCTGTGAGGGTGTCAATTATAGATTGAGAGGTAAAGTGGAAAATATAGACACTTGCACCATTTCCAGACAAGTCACCAATAATTGGAAAAATGGATATAGGCTTCTCATCTCTACGTTATAAATTCAAAATTAGGTTGAAAATGAAGAGTTAGAATGAGGCTTCAGCTTAAATCATGACTACACTAAAGAGCATAACAAACACAAATCATTTAAGGAAAGGAAATCATTAAAAGTTATCCCAAAAGTTTAAATGATGGCCATATCATTGATTTATGACCTTCAATAACAGTTTCTCAAATATCATAAATTCCCTTCCTTGGCCACTATTTTTAGTCTGAAAACCAGCAGTTTATATAATGGACACAATTTCTGCAGGGTATCAAAAATAAATAAGTTATATGTATCATAAATTGAACAGGACTTTACACAAAGCAAACTCTATCGGTTGGTAATACTTTCACTTTGGATGTACAATGTAAGTGTATTTTTCAGAGCAGATGAAACAATAAGGTGAATTAGAAAGAGGAAAGGGGTTTTTGCTCTTGAAAAAGTGGATCAGAAAATAGTGTGAAATTGGGTAGTACTAAGAAAATATTTCAGGGAGCTCCTGGGAGTAAAACCTGGGCTAAACGTAGAGACAAATGACAAACCCTTCATGACTATGACGGATGCTGGAATCATCTAACTTTCAAAAATCTGACATTCAAAACTGAAGGCTGATATACAAAATATTCCATGGCTTTAAGGATAATGCAAGAAAAAAAAATAATATTTTGACTCTGATAAATGAATAAAGACTGAGGAGGTTAAGTTTACTGAACACTGAAATCCATACTGCGGAACACTAGCATAATCATAGAATTAGAAGGGGTTTATGAGACCACTGATTCTAACCCTTATTCTGTACAGGAATTATATTAAATGATTCCTAATTGATAGTCATCTATTCACCACTTGAGCACATCCAAATTAAAAGGAACCCATCACTTCTTTGAATATTATTGTCAGATTGTTCTTGTTGCTAGGAAGGATTTGTTTTGTTTTGTATGATATTCAATTGGAATCTATCATCCTGTAACATAATCCCTTTTCATATCTTCTGATGATAAAGAATAGGTCTTGGCCTTTTTTATGTATGTGAAATTGTTGAAGGTGCTTAAAAAAATATTACCATGAAAATGGCCAATTCCTCTCAGAGGACTTAGTTTCTGATCCCTTCACTATCTTTATTATTACTATCTGGGTATGTTCCATTTTGTCTGGATCTTTCTTTAAGTGAAATGCTTCAAACCAGACATAATATTAAAAATGAAATCTGACCGAAGCAGAATAAAGAATAATAATTTGCTGTAATTTAGAAACCATATTTGTGTTAATGTGGTCTAAAATTGCATTTGCTTATTTTTATAGCCTGCTAGTTTATATTAAAGATACAAAGTACTAGTTCAAGATCTTTTTCATACCCACCATTACCAAGCCAAGTACATTGCATCTTACCTCTGTGCATTTGATCTCTGTTTCATAAATATTTTGTCTCAAATTTCATTTAATTATTTTCTTCTCATTTCTCTATCATCTCAAAATTGAATTCTGTTACTGTATTCTATAGTATAACCTTTCTCGTCCAACTTCATTTCATCTGCAAATTTTTAAGCATTCCTTCAACTCCCTGAATCAAGTTATTTATAAAAATGTTGAAAACATAGACCCAGGACTAGACTCTGTGGCATCCCATTGGATTTTCTTTTAATGATGTGGAACCATTAATGAATAAATCCTTGAACATAGTTTTCAAGCCAGTTTTGGATCACTTAATAAATACAGCATAAAACCCATATTTGATCATCATACTATAGTATCCAATGTCATTTGCTTTCTTGAGGTCAAGAAATATCTGCCTAGCAAATGTCTGGTAAGACTTTTTCCTGACAAATCAGTGGAAATTTATGGATATTTTTAAGGGGCTTATAGATCTAATAATAGAGAATGTTGAGTCTTTGGTTGTTTTTCTGCAGATGTTTCTGCAGATCTTAGTTACTAGATTAAATAATATCAGTGCATGGAAGAGTATAGTTTGCTGATTAGTTATTTATAGTAGCGTGCCCTCCTGCTCTTGATTGGACTGTAGTTTCTTCCTTGATAACTTTAAAAAAAATGACACCAAACTAAGACTGGCAGGACAAACTACTATACATAATCAACATTAAACTTTAATTTCCCATGATTGATGATGTTATCTAGAAATATCTGCAGGAAAACAACCAAGCTAAGAGAATACCAAGAACCAACTTGTGGAGTGATTGATTTATTATTTGCTCTAGAATCTTCCTAGGTATTCAAATCAAGCTATAGTTTAAGAGGTTTTCATTTTGTTGAAAAGAAGGATATATGCCCTTATCTACCAATTTCCCCAGTCTCCAGGATTCTGCATTTAATAGGCAACAGTTTAGTCAGACCACCAAGTTCTTTTCAGTACTCTGAAATACAGTTAATCCAATCTTGGAGATTTAGGTTTATAGGTAGTCCTCAATTTGCAACCACAATTAGAACCAGAATTTCCATTGCTAATCAAGGCTATAAGTGAGTCATCCTTGATTTTGTGAGTCATCCTTGTGAGTTGTCCTTGATTTTGCTAGCTTTTTTTCCACAGTTAAGTGTGAATCTAGTTTCAAGCAGAAACAGTATTTGAATTAAGTGATTCATGCAATTAGGCAAATCCAGTTTCTCCAATTGACTTTACTTGTCAGAAGCCAGCTGGGAAGATCAATACATGCCCAAACACCCAAATTTTGATCATCTGACTGTGGAGATGCTGCAACACTCATAAGCATGAAAACAGGTTATAAGTCACTTTTTCCAGCTGTTGTAACTTCGAACTGTTGCTAAATGAATTGTTGTAAGTCAAGTGTATCTGTATTCAAAACATATCTTCTCTGATATGTTTATAGTTGTGTGATGAATCACATGTCCTGTTACTGGAGAAGATACTGGGCATGTTAGGCAGTGTTCTTAAGATAAGAACACTTCAGGACTGGACCATCCCCAGGTTTTAATTTCTCCAAGTTATTGTTATCTTCATGTCCCACACAATTATCTAGTTACAGTAAATCTGAAAAAAAAATAGTCTCTGATCTATTCCCTCTGAAATTATTATTTTTATTCATTGCAGTTTTTAAAATAAATTCTTATCTCCAGGTATCTAGAAAATGCCAACAAAATGCAAAACACAGATCCTGACTCCTGTATTCTTTGTTGTACAAAGAATGATTGGGAGGTGGGAATACAATTCAGGCAGAAACAGTATTTGTATTTACATCATCCATGAACAATTAGAGGTGACTTCCAAAAATTCAGCAAATTCACTAACATCAACACCCAAGTGGTTCACCTGATTTTTTTTTCCAGATAGGAAATTTTTATTTCTGAATCTTTGTAATAGTGCTTGAATGAAAATGGCATACACAAATGTGTACACTTAAGTTTGCACCAGGATCAATTGTAGAGTACATCCAGACTGGATCATTTGAGGTCCAGTATATATAATGATACTGTTGTTACTGGTCATCAGCATATGGAGACTGATACTCTGCTATGACTCAAGGATCAATTGCCTCTTGTTCCCTTTTCTTTTGCTACTGTGTACCATGCAGACATCTAGACTAAGTGGAGTTCAAATTCCCATAATGTCCAGCTACTCAGGATATTAATAAGTATTCAAGTCTTTTGTGGAACCTATGGTCTTTGTCACAAGTCTGCATTATATTTGCTATAGAGAGAATGAGCAGCCAAAAGGCCTCTTCTCTAAAGAGAGCCTATAGGACGTAAGTTTCAGTATAACCTATCTGCACATTGCACAACTACCGGTAGTATAGTTCAGGATAGACTGCTGGATTTCATGGTGTCTGTAGTTCCTATGAATCCAAGTGTTCTGGATGTGACAATTATGCTTCTAGTTTAGTGAGTTCCTTGATATAAGAAACAAAATCATCCATTTGGAGGCTGAAGGTTGTTACACTATTTTAATCATTGAACTGGAAGACCTCTGATAGACATAATTAAGATTAATTTTAGGTTGGATCCTAGGTAATTTGAACCAAAGTATAGCCAAGCCATCCCTTTCCTGACTCATTTCTTATTCATTAATACTAATTTCCTATATAGTAATTGTGCTCCAGTGCAGTTGATGCTACAGTTGTTAGCTGACCTTTAGGGTGGTGCTCAACTCCTGCCATATGATGTCATTTTTGTACCATGTAGAAAGTTTGTGAAGTACCTGAAAATAATTAGCTATATTAGGTGCTCCTTATTTCATGAAATTGATTTCAGTAGCAGTGCTGATGCAGAGTCGTGCACTGAGCCTATACATCATCACACTGAAATGGCTCATAGTCTGTTGTTCAACAAATCCCTTTCCCAGTTGCTTTTTTGCTGATGTGGGTTTTAGAATCATGCTACTATAGATATTAAGCATTTGAAATCTTTAATTCAACCCTACCACAAGTCCCTTCTAAGTACCAGAGAGCTAGTTTCTTCAGTTTTATAAGATAAAACTTTATTTCACAAATGTTTATTTGTGAATAACACTGTATTTATTTGGAGTTTGGGAGAAATTTTCTTGCAGAGGATCACATCCTTTCAGAGGAAATGTTGAGGATTCTTGAAAGCATGTCCTTCATTAACCTGAGGTTGAAAATGCTTTTTTCATTTTGCTTGAGTTTTTGGACATAAATAGGCTGACATTAAAATTTCCCTCCTATCCCCTCCACTGTATAATATTAGATTCTGTGTATTAAAATGTCTGATAGCTATTTTGTGTATATATATATATCAAAATGCAGTAATATTTGTATGAATGTGCAACAGGCTTGTGATTAAACACTGTTGCTTTGACTTTTTAATCATACCCGAGTATTTAAAGCAACAATAGGAATGCAACAATTCCCAAGATTGGGATGATTAAGAGGGTTTAATTCAAAATTGATATTGTCCTGTTTGTTTTCCTTTTTTCTTTTTCAGCTATTATGATTGTGGGTATTAGGTGGCTCCAGCACTAATATAGTGCAGCATTAATTAGCCCCCTTTTTTTCCAGGAAAAAAAAGGTTATCAAAAATGTGCTTTAGTTAATTCAATCAGATTTTTTTATGTCATGCTAGTTGACACAGTTGTTTTCATTATTTATGTTAAAATTGTTGTATTCCTATTATTCCATGAGAACAATGAAAGCGAGAGACCCTCAAAGAATTTGTGCCTGCGGTCAATGTCTAGATCCAAAGAACAACTCTAGAGAAGTTTTAAGTATTTTTCTGGATCTATGGGATATTAAACTATTTTTCATTGAATAGCAGTCTTCTTTCCTAATGCTGTATCACAAAGTGTTTAAATATTCCATTCAATCTAATAAATGGATTGCAACTGGCTATTATTCAAGGTAGAAATGTCTAAGCTGTTTTTTTCCCTGGTTGAGGGTTGGGAGCAAGTTTTGTTGTTCGATGGATCTTAGCCAAGTTCTGCAGGAGATAATTTGAGTGATGTTGGCCTTTTGACATAAGTATGTAAATTTTGATACTGTAATAAAACTATTTTTTTACAATTCATCATATAATGGAGATACCAAACATATGTGTTCATTTTAGCAAAGGTAATAAAATATTTAATCTCAAAATCAATTGCCTGTTTTATTCTAAGGTTATGGTGGGTTCTTTTGCTTCTCACCTATATACCCCTTAACTCACAGCTTGCAGCTCTTCTCAGCAGCCTCTAGGCAGTTAAAATGTAATGGAGATCCAACCAGAAGCTCAGCTCCCTTTCTCCTCTGCACTTCCCCTTAACTCACTGATTCTAGGGTGACACTTGAGGGGCATGAGTGTGTGTCATCTATGATGTTTATTCTTGTGAACATGCAGGCCCCCTGGGAGATCACTTTAATTAACTTGATTTGTTTTTACAGACAGTCTCCTTCTATATGTAGTTAATGTTTGGGTAACTCATTTGGGGGTTTAAGGAAGTTTGAGAAAATATTTTCCCTCATTTGCTATTTTTACTTGATTAACTTAGTTTCAGTCTGACTATCAATTATCTAATGGAGACACTGATTTGAGTCCATTGTAGATTCTGTTAATGTTTAAGGGAAGATGATTTTATTTTGATATAAAACTTTCCACAAACCCCACCACAGCTTCTTTCTGTTCATCCCAGGATGGGTGATGAAGCTGATATTTTTCAGGGCCTCCTTGCAATTTTCAGCCACTAATTGCAATGCAAGTGAATGGACATTTTGGGAAAAGGTAGAAGCTGAAAGCCAACAACTTGGCAGAAAGAAAACAAATTAGGATAATATTCCTATCTAAGTAGCAGGAATGGTAATGCTGCACCTCTGCCTGCTCTGCAAGTAGTAAATTGAAAATTCGGGGCCTAAGCTGTGATGGTTCTTTGTGGAGTGGGGTTGGAGATATGACTACAGTTGATCCTCAGGCTGCCTAGTTTGATCATGGAGTTACACTTTCTTCTGAGCTGGAGCATCTATAGTACTTTGCTGAGATTTGCAAGTTGATGCCCTATATCCAGTCTATATTCCCCTACATGTGTTAGGGAGGCATATGCCATGCAAAATAATAATACTGTATTTTATGGGCTGCACGTCTGAGATACCTTTTCTATAGAATAGTCTTTCTTTACCCTAAAATCCCATTCTGTGCTACTGACTCCTTCATGCAACTGTTTCATTTAGTGAAGCTTATCAGTTTAAATCTGAAGGAAGTTCAGCTATGTACCAGACACTTATTGCTTCTCTGGCCACGTGTTTATATCAAAAGTAACTATAGAAAGTTACCCACCGTTGGAGAAAATATTTGGGCCACGTACCAATTAGTAGGTGAGATTGAAATAAGTACCCTGTGAGTAAAAAAAAATTAAAAAATGAAGTCATCTAATTTACCCATTAACATCTTCTACTTTGTGTCTCAGATGTCTAATTATCTCTGATTTCCCTAGGCAACAAGTCTGCTAGGAAAGGCTCATATATCATTCTCAATTGTTCAATTTATTGAAGATGGGTTTTGAAAACAGGTCAAGGGCCACAAGAAATTAGGTTAAGACAATATTAGACCCAGAATCAAAGGTTGCTTATACTGGTTTATGGTGTCATAGTTTAAATAAGTTCATAACTGAAATGGGCATGTTTGTTTGAGTCGGTGTATGTGAGAAATTAATTTCAAAGAAGGCCTTAGAACCAGCAGGTGGGTTGGTTCTGATGACAATTCTTAATTACTATTGTAAAAAAACTATTTGCAGTTCCAATTAGCTATGGAAAGATAGAAAGAGGAGGAGGTAGTGGTGGTGATCCTGAAAGCAATATTATTTCAGTAGGATGCAGATCAGTTCTCATTTTGTATTCCTGAGAAAAACTGTGAAATGTGATAGCTTTATATCTTTGAAGGACAAATCCTGCAGATAAACAATTATGGAGGTCAACGACCTTCATGGTTTGCTTGTCAGTTTCCAGAGAACATGTAGCTGGTTATTGTTAAAAAGAAACCTCCTATTTTGATCGAGTGGTGCAGAATATTAGCCTACTACATAGTACAAACCATTAGAATTAGATTGCTTGATTGTATTCAGCTCTACTTGGAGATTTCTATCAAACAACATGAATGTGCATCTCTTTCAGTTTCTAATAGTTTCCAACAACTGTTAATTTCCCAGATAACAAAATGGATGAGAGCTACATCCAGCTATAGAAAAAGAGGGGAAATGTCCATTATTTTTTATTTAAGAATGTATTTGCTGCTTTTAGTATAAAAGTTTTTCCAAGGTTAGTTACATTAAAGCACAATTGAGATTTTCTGTGGGATACATTCAGTGAGTAAATATGAACTCAACATTGTTTAATTCAGTTACTGAGCAATGCGGGAGATGTCCAGGCTAAGTGCGAGGGAGGGGATCAAACATGTCATCAGTCACAAGTACCTTTGTACCCATAAGAAATCTAAGTCCAGCCCATCTTGAGTTTCATTTACTCTTATCTGTGCCAATTTGCTTTGACCATTAGTGGTTCAGATTCTTATAGAAAGTTTAGGCTTGCAATAACCTTTCAGACTGATTTGAACTGACTGGATTTCCTGATTTCCCCAGCGCTTGACAGCAACAGAAGCTGACACAGCAGAAATAAACACATGGCAGCATGAATAGGGATTTTTGTAAATTAATGTTCTCAAAGGCCAGTAAGAAAAAAGGGCCTTTGCTGCTGAAAAGACAATGAAGTTGGTTACAGGCAAGCCTCTCTAAACTTGAGTTCCATATTCCGAAAGTGAAGAGCTATCCTCTTCTCAAGCACCTACCCACAGGGACCATAAGAGGGGCTCATAGAGCCTTCTCCAAATGCATTAGACTTCATGTTAACCTCACCCTTCCACCATCCCATTCTTGTTTTAAAAATGATTTTTTTTTTAAAAAAGGAATAAATTTTACAAAAACAGTTTACACCATAACAGACTGCTCATATTAAAAAAATCACATAAAATTGTGAGTGCCATGTGTACCTTAACTGAACCTAGGTTATAGGAATCACAGGAAAAAACAAAACAATGTGGATAGAGCACTGGTTCTATTTTCCTTTGTTGTTTTTCTGTTTCATTTCCACTGTCCATGGGCTGATTCAATGTCTTGCAGAACCAATGAGCATGAGGTGATAGTGAATATGATGAAAGCTGAGGGAATAATTCCCAGGCAAGGAAGCATAAATCAACAGGAGATTGTCAGACTAAAGATTTACAAGGTACTAGTAAGAAATTAACAAGATACTAGATAAGGAACACCTTTTAAAAGGTGTTTATGCAAGCATAAATACTGTAAGCTGCAGCTCTCCCTTTCCTTGGTATCTGCTTGGCTTTGAAGGTATTTGATCTTACTTCCCACATTTAACTAGGATTGAAAATGAGAAGATTGGACCAGGATATGGATGGTAGATATCTGAATTTGACCTTAATCTCTACTGCATTCATATATTTATTCCTAGAGGTACTTATGAACTATCTTGGGCAAATCTTTGATTTGTAGGGTCTAAGTGATGTGACAGTCTCAAAATTTATCTTAGGGATTGTTTGCTCCCTTTGGTTCCAGGCTCTTCTTGATTTGACATATACATGTCTCTTTTTGTTGCCTCTCTTCATCTGATTAATGGCTATAAAGGAGCAGAGAAGAAATAAAGTCCTTTTTGGTGTGCTCTACCTCACACACACCCCCCAGGAAATTCTGAAAATCCTGTATCTCAACACATTTAGGAAAGTTGGTAGACACAGAAAAAATGAATATGAATGGTTTGAGTAGCTGGTTGTTCTATCACCTATTCCCGTTGTTTTGCATGTCTCTTGCAAACAGAATGCTCAGAATCTTAAATTTGCAGTCACATTTTTAATTTTGCATTCATATCTAAGGCATACTTAAAAATGTTTAAGACAAGGGCTGGAATGTATACATGACTAATATTTGGTCCTTCCTTCCTTCTTGCCTCTTTCTCTCTCTTTACACCACCACCAAAACATTATACTCCCCCCACATGTTCTTGCAGAAGTGGCTGCATGTTTTTATAAATAACTATAGTGCAAGGTAACATGAGACAAGGAACAAGCAAATAGGAGAGCACAAGACTTTAATTGTATTTATTAATTTACTTATAGTTTGGTTATATCTGCAGATTGCACATATACATTTTTATATCTACTACTGTGTACAATTAAATGGCATATGACTCCCCAATATGTAATTGGGATTTAAAACATACAACCAAGTAAAATCTGATGTTATGAAGCAGAGATGTCTTAATGCATTTTTACTGAAAATTGGGCTCCTAAAAACCTGTTCAACATAATCGTCTTACCTAAACATTTAAAAGAAAACACATACATACTACATATTCATACATATACTGTATGAATATTTTAACTTATTTTCCATAAGTTGCATTTTTTAAATTTAAAAGAAAACATAACTTGCAGTAAGCTGTGTCTTTGGGCACAATTCATGATGAGGAATTATGACTTAAAATATGTTTTTCCCTGAGAGTAGAATTAAAGGAAGGCTGCATTGATTGATGGCAAATATTTACCAGAATATCTAAAAGAAAAAGAAGAACAATGATGTTTTGCATTTGTAGAGCAATATTCCAAACCATGCAAAGCTTTTGGCATGTTGTATTTCAACAATGATTACAACATCAGACTTCTGTGATGCAGTCATATCTTCTCAACTCCATGTAAAGAGGTGTTTCTGTATTTTGTGCCTTCCAGATACAGTGGAATTTATGGAATTGAATTAGCGGGATCTAATACAGTGAATTCACCAGAAATGTAGCTAGTGTGGTTATGTTTCTTAGAAATCGTGAGAAGTGCAATCTAAACACATCTGGAGAGTACCAGATTGCAAGAAGCTGCATTGGAAGGATTAGTTGTCAAAGGATTTCATTTCACATAAAAAACAAACAAACAGTCTGTTAGAGTGATCTGTGGTTCCTACAAACTTTACTTAATTGTTTATTTTAAATATATCCAGTATCCTACTTTGCTCATAAGGCATATCATTGTAACAAACCTTTAGGGTACATTAAAATCTTCTTTGAGCTGAGTGAATTCCCGGTGACTTCAAGGTTATGCTCATGCCATTTCCTTGGCAACATATAGAAATGGTTGCCATTGCCTTCCTTGAGGATGTTAGCTTTGCTACCTAAGCTACAGCCCAGGAATTTTCTGATAGTTTCCATTCATGTAGTTACTAGGTCCAACTTTCCTAATCTTTTGGGAACAGCCAAGATTGGCTAGATGGTATCATTTGGCTGAGAGAAATGACTGTCCTGAGTTTATTGAACATAATGGAATAGGCACTTATTCTGCATCTCTTACAGCAAAATAGCATTCTTTGCTTGAAGGGTAATTATTATCTTCATTGTCATCATCATTAATCTTTTTACATTCATCCTGTCCAGGAGCAAAAATGGAATCTGCTTTGCCCATCAAGGACACAGTTGGTTTTGGCGAGTTGGCCAAAGTCAGTTGTCCTAGATAAGAGGTGTCAAACTCACAATGTCACGTGATGTGTTGCGACAAATTGCGACTTTTTTGCCATTGCCGGCAATGAGGTGGGTGCGATTTTGCTATGATGCATCCAGAAGTTTGACACCCCTGTCCTAGACCCATTATACTTATTGCCTGATTCATCTGGTTGTTGGATTCTGAACTGGCTGAGAGTTTGGACAATAGACATGAACATTGCCTTTATTGTCCTATAATGAATGGCCCTGGGCAGGGTGGTTACATTTTTGATACAATCTTTGGGTTCAGAAGTAAAACAAAACTAAACCATTTTGAAGAATGGAAGTAGGTTGTGTTCAGCTGCCTTGACACTATTGTTGCAAAGAGATAGACTAGTGTAGTGAGGCTGACAACGAATAAAAATGCAGCCCCTTAGTCTTGCACATTTTCAGATACTAATCTATTTCAGTAATTTTGTAACTTTTTTTTAGCATATCCCAGTTTTTTTCTATTAAATTGAGCTTTATTGATAATATGTTTTTTTCAAATATGTGCAAATGTCATTGTACATTTTCCCCACCAAATCGTCTCATTCTTCCCAATCTACAAAGTCTTGGAAACAAATTATATATGGGAGTTCAGAACTTAGTATTTCTATCTGTCACTACAATAATTCTATGAAAATACACAATACTTTATTTTAAAAAAATGCAGATGTCTACTATGGCTAGGATGTTAAAATATTGAAAAGAATTCTAGAAACTATGCAGTTGTAAGACTTTCATAGTTTGCCTAATGTAAATGTAAATTTCTCCAGTTCTTTTTCTAAAATATGTAATAACTCCTATTACATAGTCTAATGCAATTTGTTGTTGCTGTACATAACATCCCTGCATATATAAGTCTCTTGTGTGATGTTTTGACTAGTAAGTGGCAAACACTAGAAAACAGTATTAATGCAGTCAAAAGAATGAAGATTAATTATGAAGCAGGCAAGCATATTCTTTCACTACCCGTGTTATAAAAAGGAGTGTGTAACAGAACCAGGATTGTAAAATGCTTTAAAAAATATATACAAGGATTATTAGAAATAGTTTTGCTATTTAGAAGGATGATTTGATGCTAACATTTTAAATGGGAAGACATAAAAATTGTTTATTGGCTTATTATGAAGGTTCCTGTGATTTTTCATGTCTTTAGAAAAAAATAATAATATCAGGACTCTGAAAATAACATGTATACAGTAGCTAATGTCAATGGCACTCTAGAATATATAGGGAAGCTGTAGGTAAGGAAACTGGCCATAGCAGAAATGCTGACACTTTCCCCACAAATTAATGCTGTTTTTGTATGTTGGTGATACAAAATGCTCCAGTTCTCATTTACATCTAGTTCAACAATACAGTTGTTGGACTTTATGTTTGTAATTTTATTGAAATCCATATAAGATAAAGTCCGAATATGATTGGTGATGAGAAGTTGGCAAGGGAAAACTTGTAGCTCCATTCCCTTTATTGTTTTCAATGGAATTGCAGATTACTAATAAATCACAGATAATAGACTTTCCTTTGTGTTTCTGGGTTTTGGAAGAGCTTGAAGAAGCAACCTGCTGATTTGTTTTCCTTTTTCTTCCTCCTTAAACTTTCTCACTCACGTTGCTACGAGGAACCTGCAAATTTGTCTCAAAATTGGGCTGAACTTTGTGGCAAATTAAGACTGACCTTTTTTCTCTGCAAGTTCCTTTGAAATTTCTTGGATGCTTCATCATTTAAGAAGGAGCTTCTAGGTTTGCCTTGAAACTTACATATAAAAAGTCATATAAAATTGAGTGTCAGATATGTTTTCCTCCAGTTAAATTCAGGCATTTGAAAAAGTTTTCATTCTTTCACTAGATATCTGAAGTAAGAAGAGGTAACTTTTAGGAAGAAGATTCTGCTTACCTCATTACTTATTATTTTAGATGTCTACAATCCATTTATATATGTAAAGGTGGAAAATAGGGGCAAATTCCTCCAGACCTGAATAGGGACAGCACATTTAAAGTAAGCTTCAGAACCTGAAATGATCAGATGGATCAATATAGCCTGGGCACTGAAGATATTAATTTAAAATATAATCTTAAGTGTGATTGAGTACTTTGGGTTTCTGTACATGTTCTTGTATAGTATTGTCCATTGATTTCAATGGAGAACAGCCTATGGAAGAGAATAACATTGATATAATACACAGTGGTAAGAAATTGGAAGAAGATTCAAATGAAAATTATAATCACAAATAGATATATCTAGAAAGTATTCAATGGTTCAGAACACATTTTTTTCTTGACTGAAATGCATCCATTCATGCATTTGTATTTTCAAATCCTTGAATTTTTCCCTTACATAGGAAAAATAACATTTGAATGGATATTATGACGGAGTCAGTTATAAAATGTGATTCTGGATGCATAGCAAGTGAAGTATGGAAGATTTGTAGTGGTTCATTGATTACATGTGGAGGGGCTACAACATCTAGCATTCAGTGAGCTAACTGGCTAAGTGCTAAAGTAAGCTTCCTTCATGCATTAAAGGGATAATGACATCACTGCTCCTGCCATAATGCACTCCACGCTCCATTCATGTTTTTCTGCAACCAGCAAACAGAGAATAAGAAAAATCACACTCTACAGACAGCAATACATATGCTTTTCTGTACATCAGTGGGCAATTCCTTACTGCCTCCTTCGTGGCTTTTCTCCGTGTTGTTCCCAGCTGTTTCTTATGCCAACTTCAGGCATTTTAGTTGGAATTGCAGTGGCTTTACAATAAGGCTGAGCTGGACTATGACTAACACAAGGTCTGATTACTTGTCGCTCTTCTTCTTGCCTTTCTATCAATACAGAGAAGGTAAACCTGGATAGCGTCCACTGCCTGCTTTTTTTTTTTTAGGAATTGTCCCTCCTCTCCAGTCTCTATGCTTTTCCTTTCCTTTCCCAGATGTTTGCACATATGGTAGTATTCACTTTCCCTGCTCACATTATCCCCTTCAATGCTAAAGTAACTCTCCAAACAATTAGAATTATTGTTCTGATGCTACAATATTTAAAGCAATAGGAGAACAGCTCTTTGGTTTCTATATCCTTCTTTAGGTTTGTAGTAACTTTGCAACAAGAACTGATAGTTCAGCTCCATGGAAACAAAGTATCAGTTTCCATATATTGATATTTAAATACATTTTTTAAAAGGGAGAAAGGAAAGGAAATGTTGTGTAACTGTAGGTAGGATTTGGGAAAGCATAGGGAGTTTTTCCAATTGGAACAAAATCTGAAAAGGTGCTGAGAGGTAAAGGTTGAGTTTCTAGGGTTGAGGATACCTTACTGATTCTATGGGCCATAGTTGGATCAAACAATAACAATAACTACAAAATTATTGTATTGCATTTTTATACTACTTTATTTCATATTATATACATGTTTTGTATAGTTTTATTCTTTTTAACATTGTAAGCCAACCAAAATCACCTTGTGATAAGATGGGTGACAAAACAAATTTAATAAATAAATAAATACATTTTTAAACAAAATCCCAACAAATGCTGGCCAGCAGAGACATAGGAGCCAAGCAATTTAGGACTCTAACTAGAAAGATTCCCTCTGCAGTTCCATTAAAAGAAATAGATTCCCCTCTTCATACCTGCAGTTTACTCTTTCCTGCTGTTCCTTTTATCTTATGAATTTTCATTGGTACAGCTTTTCTCTTCTTTGAATGACATCTGTCAAAATCTCCTTTTACAATCTGTTCTTTATGTCTGATCCTGTGAGGTCCAGCTCTAGTCAGAGTCTCCTGCTTCAGACCTGCCACCTGTATCACAAAATGAAAATTGTGTCGGTACTATGATAGATCACCTCTTACCCATCATGCTACACCAAATTAACTGTGAAGCCTCAACTAGCATGAAAGGTCAAGAAAGAATATCGACTGCCTATCATTTCAAAGAGGTATGCTCTAAATCATATTTAGTGAATCAGGGTCCTGAGATATTTCCACTCATTATAGAAACAAGCCAGGCAACTAGGTTCATAAATCAGAGCAACTGTAAGATGGATACATAATTAGTCTAATTATACCAGGCAATCCATTATGAATGAGGAAAAATTCTGACTGCTAAATCCTTTGATTAGAAGCCATAAATATGGTTCCTGAATGAGTTTTATATATCACTTAC